>NC_069500.1:840593569-840763569 GCF_027579735.1 Bombina bombina
CATACACACATGTACACACAAACACACACACATACACACATATACACATATATACACACATACACACACATATACACACATACACACATATACACACATATATACACATATACACACAAACACAGACACATACACACATATACACACATACACATATATACATACATACACACACATATACACACAAACACATATATACATACATACACACACATATACACACATACACACATATACACACATACACATATACACACACATATACATACACACATATACACACATACACACACATATACACACATACACACATAAACACACACACATACGCAGAGCCACAAATATATACATACATACATACACACCCACACATACACACACATATACACACAAACACACACACACTTACACATGCACACACACACACACGTACACACAAACACACACACATACACACATATACACACATACACATATATACACACATTAACACCCACCCACATGCATACACACACACTTACACATGCACACAAACACACGCACACAAACACATACATATACACAAATGTACACACACCTACACACGTACACACACGCACACATACACGCATACATACACACACACTCATATACATATATATGTCATTAATCCTATTTTCAGCCTAGCCCAGATGCTCCTCAGTCTTCAGGGATGATGTCCTTATGCATGTGGGTCTATGACTCACAGATCTGAGAAAGGGTAAAACGTATTACCTAATAGTGGTTCTATGTCCTTGTCTGTGCTGAAAGGCTAAGTGCTTCTCATTAGTCAGTGATTTCTAAAACCCAGCTGCTCTTTTCTTCTCACCTCTGGGTAGAAATAAGCTGGTAATTATAGGGAAGATTTATCAATGCTGGGCAAAATGTGGAATTAAACTTTAAAGATATTGATGTAACACAAAAGTGACCACGACACTGACTTTTTATGTCCATGAAATTCCAACACAGTTTATAAAATATGCAATTAAATTAAATGTTCTTAAAGTGACGTCACCCCCAAAAATATTTTATTATTCAGATAGAGCATACAGTTTTAAACACCTTTCCATTCTGCTTGTATTATCTAATTTGTTTTGTTCTCTTTATATCGTTTTTAGAAAAGCATACCTAGGTAGGCTCAGGAGTTGAAAGCTAAGTACTGATTGGTGGCTGCAAATATATTCCTTTTGTCAACGGCTTACCAATGTGTTCGGCTAGCTGCTAGTAGTGCATTGCTGCTCCTTCAATAAAGAATGCCAAGAGAATTAAGCAAAATTGATAATATAAGTAAATTGGAAAGTTGTTTAAAATTCCATGCTCTGTCATGAAAGACATATTGGCCCCAATTTAACAAAGTCTGGCGGATCTGATCCGACAGTGTGGATCAGGTCCACCAGACCTTGCTGAATACGGCGAGCAATACGCTCGCCGTATTCAGCATTGCACCAGCAGCTCACAAGAGCTGCTGGTGCAACGCCGCCCCCTGCAGACTCGCGGCCAATGGGCCGCCAGCAGGGGGTGTCAATCAACCCGATCGTACTCGATCGGGTTGAATTGCGGCGATGTCTGTCCGCCTGCTCTGAGCAGGCGGACAGGTTATGGAGCAGCAGTCTTTGTGACCGCTGTTTCATAACTGCTGTTTCTGGCGAGCCTGCAGGCTCACCAGAAACACGGGGCATCAAGCTCCATTCGGAGCTTGATAGATAGGCCCCCATTGGGTTTCATGTTCCTTTAACTATTTAACTAAAAAAACAAAACATTAAAAATAACCACGTCTTAATTCTCTTGTTTATATTTTACATAAAATATCCCACTTGTTTTTTACATTTAGTCCCCGTTTTGTGGATACCTCAAATATGTATTTTCTCAGGAAACCTATGATGATCATTATTGCCACAACGATCACATCACTGCAGTGTCAGGACTCATTAAAATGATTGGTTTTATGATTTATATGGTTATGGATAAATGGACCTTCCTTAGAGTTACCAGATCCCTATTTCTACAATGCTCTTGTATAATCTTCTGTTAGACTCAAATACAATGGGAACCAGTAGCAGCTAATGCACTTAGCAATGGAAGGCACATTTGAGAGTTTGAGAGTGGATATTATTTAGCCATAGCATGATTATGCAGGTGAAGCAGAAATCAAATGATATAAGTTCATTCCAGTTGAAAACAGGGTAACTAGATCAAGAGCTACTTCAAGACTGGTGGAACCTGAAGCTGATTCTGATAAATAGCAGAGAGAAGCGCTCAACTAGAAACTAACAATGGCTCAGTAGCGAGAGCAGCCAATCTTACTCCAATTATATCTTTTACAGAGAAGAACTTTCCTGAAATATATCAGTCTGATCCCCAATAAAATAAATAATCGTATAAATGGCAAACAGGCCAAGTGGAGCAATAGGTACTGCACTGTGGTAATCTGATTTTTGAGGAGGTAATCTGATTTTTGAGCAGTTCTTTCTGTTTAATGACCTAGCTCAAGTCGACCAAATCTTGTGGACTTTGCTTATGGCATTCTTAGGGGTGCGTACATCTAGTGTGCACCATCCATTAGGCATCGATGTGGGGACACCTTGGATCAACTCTATTGCAACCATAGACCCCTACATGCCTATACAATAGAGCAAGCCGATAATATCACTAAACTCAGTTCAGCAATTGTAAAAAGTCAAATGGCTGTCCTTAAGTTAAAGCAGCAGTTTTATCATTAGGTAACAGAGTGGATAGGGTACTCTCAAACAAACTTAGACGTCCTTTTCATTCACATCAATGGGAAGACATTTTTTGCCCTTCGATACATAGGAGAGACCATTGCTGCATACTACCATTCACTATACAACTTCCACTCTTCCAATGCTGAACAAATAGAATCTTGTATGGACATCCAACACTTCCTCCAATCCCTATGACTTCCCAGCATATCACAAAAGGCAACTGATCTTTTTTAGCAAACTTTTACACTGGACGAAGTATGAATCACCATCAAAACCTAGCAGGCACAAATAGGCCCAGGCCCAGATAGGTTCATCCCAGCAATCTATAAGCAACACTCTCAGTTGATAGCACTAACCTTTTTTTTTAATAGTGTAGTCTCTACAGGCACTGTTTGCACAGAGTTCCTAGAGGCAACTATCATTACTATACCCAAGAAGGGGAAGGAGAGAAACAGGAGGGAAAATGATAGACTCTCTCTTTTATATGTAGACATAGAAACATACGGCTAGATTACGAGTTTGGCGTTAGGCTTAAAAAGCAGCGTTGGCCGGTCCCAACGCTGCTTTTAAACGCCCGCTGGTATTACGAGTCTTGCAGGTACAGGTGTACCGCTCACTTTTTTGGCCAGACTTGGAAATACCGCAAATCCACTTACGTCAATTGCGTATCCTATATTTTCAATGGGACTTGCATAGCACCGGTATTATGAGTCTGACAAAAAGTGAGCGGTAGAGAACTAGTATAAGTATTAAGTGTATAGCGCTGGACTAAAAATACTTAGGCCTCTTTTATAATAACCTCCTCCTGGTTACAAGTAGATAGATACAATAAATAAATTAAAAGTGGTGCTAAAAAAGCTTTAAGTATTAAAAACTATGGGCAGATTAGACTCCAAGGGTCTGATGCTGAGGGTTTATAGTGTGAATTGGGCGTCACTTAAAGGCACAATGGGGTGTTAATAGCAATGGGGTGTTAATAAAGACCGGCATTACCTTCAAGAACCGAGGTGATTAAAGCTAGCCTGGAAACAGTATCTAGCATCAAGCAAAAAGCAACTCCCGATTACAGGAAACATGCCGGTTGCTTAACAGGATCAGCCACAGATTCAGAGCCGCACGGTGAAGACGGGTGAGTGTGGGTTGGCGGCCTCTGTGTTTACACACGCTTGTTGCCGAGAAAGGAAGCTGGGGATAAGCCAATAGCTAATCCAAGGGCTGGATCTCAATACTGGGCAAAGGAACTTTGGCTTAAGCCCTGGTTGATTGAGCCCTGAAAAGGGAAGGAGTGGGGAGAGAGACAATAAAAATAAGAAACTAAAGTTTGAATTGCTGAACACTTTGAAACTGCTCTATCCTTCTGAGGCACAACTGATTTAACTTTGTTTTAGCAGTTTTCAACAAATTTTCGATAATAGTGGATTTCATCTAACCCATGAACAATTGTTCTGACTTTTGTTTTCCCTTTCTTTCTCCTCCTTGCTCTCTTGTTACTAAAGATACCAACCAATGCCAGCGGGGTTGGGGGTTTAGGAGCTAGCTGGCAACTTGAATGGAAGCTGGCTTTGATGCTGGTTTTTGATCTGCTGTACATAGCAGTTGTAGTCTATGTATGGGCTGAGATTTAAGATTCAGCTTATATACTTGGGTAGAATATGCTTCCTGTGAGACACATGGGAATTGGTTTTGTTTTCATTACTGTTTAATAATCGCTGGTATCAAGAAGTAATATTTTTACACAAGTTGATAACAATACTGTTGGGCATTTGAAAGGTTTAAATTGTTTGTTCCTGCCTAAATGATGTAGGAAAAAGGGGAAAGAAATTGCTGGTTTTCTTCCCGATTTCTTTTTCTGTCCTTTTTTTTTCTTTTTTCTGAATTGTGCAACTGAGGAAAGGTAGATATAGAACCAAAAGCGCATGATCGTGCACAGGTACAGAAATAATTCATTGTTCCAGGAGGCAAGTTAAAATTAAGTCAGTTTCAATTTTCTAGGGCTATTCCCTGAGAGTATTAAGCAATATTATCTGTGGGTCATTTGTTTTAGACGGAGCTGTGTGAGACGAAACAGAACTAAGTATTTATTAATCCAGCATTATTTGGCACAAAACTGAAACACCCTATTCTAAGGCTGAGGTTCAGGACTTAGTAAAAGTACTGAAGTGACTCAGAATTAGTTCAAGGTATCTAAGATTAACTCTAACTATACTGCTTTTACAATAATTTTTCTGCTGATTATTAATGACTAGTCTTCTTTGAACTCAATTGATGCTGTTAGTTTAACATCAAGTGAAACACAGGAAAACATTAGCTTAGATCTAGGTTATTAGTGGTGGCAGCCCCGGTCAATGTCTTTGTGGCACTAGATCATAACTTGCACACTGGTTATCCCGGTCTTAAAATTTAAGGTTATTAATGGTCATCACCCCACTTTATGTCACCTGCACTGTATTTTTGAAGAGGCTATTTGTTTTTTTGTTCCCCTCTCCTATTTATCACTTTTGTGGCACCCTATTTGATAGGCACGTGCCCCTGGCACTTCACTTGCTAAGCACTTCTCCCCCTTTTTCTTTTTTTTCTTTTTTTTCTCTCTCTCTCTCTTTTCTTCCCTCACTAAAGCACTTCCTTCACAGTAGGGCACGCCCCTAATCACTTAATTACTCTGCGCTTATTGCACGTAACTTTTAGTACACTTCCTTGGTTGTGTATGGATAAATATATCACTTCACCTTCACTCACGGGGAAAAATATTCCGGGTATGGCCGCCAAGAACAAGGACCGTAAGAACAAAATCTCGCCAGGGACGCCGGCAGATACACCTATAGAATCTACACCATCGAAGTCCCAAAATCTAATGACTCTAAACGAAACAACAAATCTTGTTGCAAGTATATTAGAAGCTATTACTCCGAAATTTGATTTACTGAAAAATTAAATTAGACAAGATATCTCCCTGCTGACCGTAGAGGTCAGAAAATTCTCGAAAAGAATCCAAGAGGCAGAACAGAGAATCTCAGATCTAGAGGATATGTCAAATGGTTATTTTTCTAAGTTTGAAGATCACCAATCTGAGATTCTTAAATTAAAAGCTAAGGTAGAAGATTTAGAAAATAGATCAAGGAGGAACAACCTCAGAATTATTGGTTTTCCAGAATCAGTTAAGCAGGACGAGCTCATGCAGGTTATGACACACACCCTACCACAACTGTTAAAAATTCCCCCAGCACAAACACGCATCGCTATTGAAAGAGTGCACAGGCTGGGGAGGGCTCCTGAATCTTCAACTAATCTCGCCAGACCCAGACCAATTATCGCAAAATTCCTGAACTATCAGGACAAAGTATTGCTTCTTCAATCTTACCGAAAACACCAACCCATTTTTTATAATGGGAATAAAATTTTGTTATTTCAAGATTTTGCTATAGAAACCTCCACAAAGAGGAAGGAGCTCTCTCTGGTCTGTGGTAGGATGCTGAAGATGGGCTGGCAAGCTACGGTTATATATCCAACCAAACTTAGACTTACACACGATGGTCAAATGTTTTTTTTTTATTTGGCAGCTGACGCCGAAAAAAAGATAGTGGAATATGGGGCTAATTGTTAAATTTATTGTAAAAAATAAGGATTGTGTCAATTATACCAAGGATGATAAAGGGTTCAATTATTTTTTTTATTTTTTTTTTATTTTTTTATTTCTTCTCCTCTATCCTCTGGCTCTCTCGCTCCTCCCTCCCCCTCCCGTCCGGGCTTTAGAGGGTACAAGGGTCACTTTTGTATAACCACTCCTCCTTGATAAGATACATGAATAATCTTAGGAATAAAGATATCAAAATCACGTCATGGAATATTGGAGGGATTGCATCTCCCATCAAACGAAAAACAATCTTGACACATTTGCAGAAAACCAAGTCCCTAATAGCGCTACTCCAGGAAACACACCTTAACGCAGAGGAATCGTTAAAATTGAAATCCTCCTGGGTGGCGGAATGTATTTTCGCTCCTTCAGCTAATAGGAGTAAGGGGGTTGCAATCCTGATTGGTAAGAAATTAACTTACGAAAAATTAGACACTCTGATAGACCCAGACAGCAGATTTATAATTTTAAAACTAAAAATTGTCAACTCAATTTTTACTATATGCAACTTGTATGCACCAAACATAATTGAGTATGGGTTCTGGGACTCTCTCCAGGCAAAAATCTTGCAAATAGCGGAAGGTCACATAGTTATAGCAGGGGACTTTAACATGACTCCACAAGCCCCAATAGATAGATTGAGACATGGTGTAAAGCAAAAGATAAATAAAAAGGACAAATTGGAAAATAAAATATTCAAATCTATTACGCGAAACTTAGCAGTTAGAGACATCTGGAGGGTTCAGAACCCCGACTCTAGAAAATACACATGCTGTTCTAAAACAACCAAATCTTTATCAATAATTGATTTGATGTTAATTAATGATAGCCTCTACCACATGGGGGCCAGAGCACATATACCCGAAATCCTATTATCTGATCATGCTCCTATTACATTAAATATTTCAGCCTCAAAGTTTGGCATCAAAAGACAGGTGTTTTATTATCCTAAATATCTGGACAAGAATGCAAAATTTAGAGAGTGGCTAGGAGAAAGATGGGAGGAATATATTCGAAATAACAAAGACTCAGTGGCGAGTCCCTTGATACTGTGGGAAACAGCGAAAGCGGTATTGAGGGGGGACGTAATTGCATATATGGCAAATATTAAAAGAGAAGCCCGTCGGAGGGAAAGACAAGTTATTAATACATTAATTAATGCTTATAATAGATATATAAATACACCGTCCAATGAGAATTGGAGAAAATATATTAAAGCCAAAGAAGAAAGAGACACCCTCTTATTTCTCAACGCAACGCAAGCAGATTTAAGATATCAATCTAATTTTTATAAATTTGGTAACAAATCAGGCAAATTATTGGCCAAACTGGTAAAAAATTTGAGATCTTCTAAAACAGTGGAAACCATACGAATTAATAACACATTGCTTACTTCACCGGAAGAAATATCTGAATCTTTTTTTCTATATTACAAAGCAATTTATGCGGCGAATCCAGTAAATATAGACATAAAAGAGAGTTTCTGGAAAGACATCACTCCTACGAAAGTGTCCTCTGAATTTAATTTGGGGCTGAATGCTCCAATAACAGAGCTGGAAGTAAGTCAAGTAATTCAATGTCTGAAAAAAGATAAAGCGCCGGGTCCTGATTCATTGCCAAATGAATTTTATAAAAGTTTAAGTAAAGCAATTATTCCGCAGTTGACGATTCTTTTTAATTATCTTTTCCAACAGAATAACCAAATACCTCCCAGCTTCTTAGCATCTCATACTATATTAATACCCAAAGCTGATAAAGATCCACAGTGCAGAGAGTCCTACAGACCCATCGCACTATTGAATACGGATTACAAAATATTCGCTTCAATCATGGCAAAGAGAATGCAAAAAGGCTTGGGGGAAATAATTCATAAAGACCAGGTGGGGTTTCTCGTAAAAAGGAGCTCTTCATCTAAAATTAGACAACTCCTCTTATCTATCGAAATACCTGTTACACTATGCAAGCGTAACTCTAGGGGGCGCTAGAAGAAATATATAAAACAATCTGTAGGATAATACTGAAGTATAGTAAAAACAATAAAAACTTAAAAATAATATAAAATGATCAGATAATAATGTATAAAGACAAAATAATAGTGACAATTACAGAAAAAATGAGACATGGACTCTCATCAAATGTGATGTGATGAGATCAATATAAACAGAAAATGCAGCTTAAAACAATATATAATAAATAAATAGTATTAAGTCTCTAATAAGTTCCTATCTGTATATGATATTGATGCTCAGACAGTCCCAAAATTAGGAGGGCACTTCAGAGGTTTATTAGTCCTCCTGGGTAGCACATATATAAGATTCTCCCTTAGATCCAGAAGTCAGCTCCTTGTCACAAAACCAGTCTGGGTAAATACTCTCTCTGTGCAAAGAAAATCACAAAGACAAGGGCGCCTCCTCATGTGATATGGTTTGGACAAATGTAAAAATAGGTGAATACAGATTTTATACTCACAAGTAAAGCAGCACTCTGTTGTGCTTATAGAGGCAGACTGAGAGTTCACAGTGTCCCAGTTCACTGACCAAGGCAGTGCAACAAATCACTCCAGGGTAGATTTCAATCAAGCTCAGGCTCTCAGCAAAGAGTTAAAATACCATAGTTTAATGGTGCAGTAAAATACAATATAAAATGTCACAAATGTGACCGTAACAATGGATAAACAAGCAACTAGTTTCTCAGATCTCTGTCTATTTCCTCAGGCTTCCTCTTATCTATCGACTACTTTAAGAACAGTGAAAGGAAGTTAGCGGAAAGTATATCCGATGCGGCGATTATAGCGATCGACGCCGAGAAGGCGTTTGATCGAGTCAGCCATGATCACATTCTAACCACACTGAAACAATTTGGATTCCAAGATAAATTTCTGAACTTGGTAAATAACCTATGTAGGCAGGCATCATCTAAATTAGTCATGCATGGGCAGGAGTCACAGTCTATATGTTTAGAACAGGGTACACGACAGGGTTGCCCGCTCTCTCCTTTGTTATTCGACTTGGCGATTGAACCCTTGGCTATAATGATTAGAAACCACATTGAAGGCATTAAGATTAATAAACATGAGCTGAAAGTGTCTCTCTATGCGGACGATCTGCTTGTCTACGTCTCTAACACCTCCAGGAATATCCCAATAATTCTTAATATAATTGAACAATTTGGCCAATTCGCAGGGTATAAAATGAACAAACAAAAAACTGAACTGTTGTGGTTAAGGAAGACAGTTAGTCATTTTTAAATAATCCATTTAAGACGGTTCTGAAATCATTCCGATATCTGGGGATTAATGTCTCTGCAGATCCTCGGGAATGGTACTCCCTAAACCTCACCCCAATTTTTACACGTGCAATTTCACTTATGAGAGACTGGCAGAATTTACCTCTATCTCTTTCGGGGCGTGTTGCCCTATATAAAATGGTAATTTTGCCAAAGATATCATACACTCTTCAGAACCTTCCGATTTTTATAAAAACGCAAGATATCAAAAAATTTAACGTCGCACTTCGGAAATTCATATGGCAGTCAAGGAAACCTAGAGTTGCTCTGCAAAGATTATACCTGGCATAGCAATTTGCTGGGTTAGCTCTCCCAAACCTTTATCTCTATAATCTGGTTTTTCTGGGTCGCACCGCGGCAGATTGGGTGGCAGAAGCGGATTATTTTACGGATAATGAGTTAGAAAATAGCCTAATATTTCCCTTAAAGACGGTATCGCTCTTACATACACCACCCCATTTAATACCTAAATTAGTGAGAAACTTCAAAACTATCCATCTAATAATTCAGGCTTGGAAGAAAATAGGCACACTTCTGGGAATAAATACCAATATTCCCAGGTATCAAACCTTTATAGGCAATATAGAATTTCAAGAGGGATCCCAGGCCCTGCACTTGAAAAAGTGGCAAGAGCAAGGGCTCAGTCAGGTTGCACAGCTTCACCATGCAGAGTCAGGAATTATTAAATCTTTTCAAGAATTGAAAGAGGAATTTAGCCTCAGCAATCAAGATTTCTTTGCATATCTTCAAGCTAGGCACTACACTTGCCAGCTGCTTTCTCAATTTGAGTGGAAGTGGTCATGGGGGAGGCTGGAGACATAGAGTTTTGGCTAGTGAAAGTGGTAAAAATTAAACCTCCCAAATTCACCCCGTTAAACATTATTTTTCTGTCTAATAACAAGGAGGATTTCAGAGATGCTAAGATATTAAATCTTGTAGTTCTTGCCTCAAGAAATCTGATTTTTAAAAAATGGAAATCAAGATTTATACCCACAGTAAATGAAGTCAAAAACTATCTCAAAAAGCAATATAGGATCGAACAATTGGCTACAGATTTAAATGTAGAGGGCGAGATTGTCGCATTTTTTAACAAATGGTCAAAATTTATTAAAAGTTTTTCGCCAAACGAAATAGAGGTTATAATAAGCCCATTTCAAAACTCGGAAATAGTTCTTTTGGGTATTTGGTAGCGTGGGCCTGGCGTGGAGGGGAGGAAAAAGGCAATCAATTTGAGGATGGTGTATCCCTTTTTTTTTTTTTGGCTCATATTTGATTGCTGGAAAGTAAAGGTGCTGGGAAACCTTCCAAGCACCTAATATATTGGAATATTCAATAAAAAGGTATTATTTGCAAATCAATTTAGTTGCTTTAGATTAGATCCACTTAGCATATCCAGCAGATGATATTATCCTGAAATATTATAATTTGTATTGAGTTATATACTGTATGTGCACCAGATTATGGTTTATGGTTGGTTTTGTTTGGACCCTGATGTTTTCGAAAAAATTAATAAAAAAATTAAAATTAAAAAAAAACAAACAAACACTAAATTACAGAAAATAAACAAATTACAAGATTTTTAAACTAATTACACCTACTCTAATCCCCCTAACAAAATAAAAAAGCCCCCCCCAAAATAAAAAAGCCCCTACCCTACACTAAATTACAAATAGCCCTTAGCCTTTTGTGGGGCATTGTCCCAAAGTAATCAGCTCTTTTACCTGTAAAAAAAAGTATGAATCCCCCCCAACATTAAAACCCACCACCCACACAACCAACCCTACTCTAAAACCCACCCAATACCCCCTTAAAAAAACCCAAACACTAACCCCTTGAAGATCACCTTACTGGGAGAAGTCTTCACCCAACCGGGCCGAAGTCCTCAACGAAGCCGGGAGAAGTCTTCATCCAAGCCGGGCGAAGTGGTCCTCCAGAATTCTATCAGCCAATGGGAATTAAGGTAGAAAAAATCTTGAACTTCAATCCTATTGACTGATCCAATCAGCCAATAGGATTGAGCTGGCATTCTATTGGCTGTTCCAATCAGCCAAAAAAATGCCAGCTTAATCCATTTGGCTGATTATATCAGCCAATAGGATTTTTTCTACCTTAATTCCGATTGGCTGATAGAATTCTATCAGCCAATCGGAATTGAAGGGACGCCATCTTGGATGACGTCACTTAAAGGAACCGTTATTAAGTAAGAAGACTTCGATGGAAGAGGATGCTCCGCGCCGGATGTCTTGAAGATGGACTTGCTCCGCACCGGATGGATGAAGATAGAAGATGCCGTCTGGATGAAGACTTCTCCCGGCTTTGTTGAGGACTTAGGTCCAGTTGGGTGAAGACTTCTCCCGGTAAGGTGATCTTCAAGGGGTTAGTGTTAGGTTTTGTTAAGGGGGTATTGGGTGGGTTTTAGAGAATGTTTGGTTGTGTGGGTGGTGGGTTTTAATGTTGGGGGGATTTGTAAATTTTTTTACAGGTAAAAGAGCTGATTACTTTGGGGCAATGCCCCGCAAAAGGCCCTTTTAAGGGCTATTTGTAATTTAGTGTAGGGTAGGGCTTTTTTTATTTTGGGGGGCTTTTTTATTTTGTTAGGGGGGATTAGATTTGGTGTTATTAGTTTAAAAATCTTGTAATTTGTTTATTCTTTTCTGTAATTTAGTGTTTGTTTTAGTACTTTAGATAATTTTATTTAATTGTATTTAATTGTATTTAATTTAGGTAATTAATTTAATTATAGTGTAGTGTTAGGTGTAATTGTAACTTAGGTTAGATTTTATTTTACAGGTAAATTTGTATTTATTTTAACTAGGTAGTTATTAAATAGTTAATAACTATTTAATAACTAATCTACCTAGTTAAAATAAATACAAACTTGCCTGTAAAATAAAAATAAACACTAAGCTAGATACAATGTAATTATTAGTTATATTCTAGCTATCTTAGGGTTTATTTTATAGGTAAGTATTTAGTTTTAAATAGGAATTATTTAGGTAATAATAGTAATTTTATTTAGATTTATTTAAATTATATTTAAGTTAGGGGGTGTTAGGGTTCGACTTAGATTTAGGGGTTAATAACTTTAATATAGTGGCGGCGACGTTGGGGGCGGCAGATTAGGGGTTAATAAGTGTAGGTAGGTTGCGGCGACATTGGGGGCGGCAGATTAGGGGTTCATAAGTATAATGTAGGTGGCGGCGGTGTCCGGAGCGGCAGATTAGGGGTTAATCAATATAATGTAGGTCTCGGCAATGTCGGGGGCGTCAGATTAGGGGTTAATAAGTGTAAGATTAGGGGTGTTTAGACTCGGGGTTCATGTTAGGGTGTTAGGTGTAGACATAAATGTATTTTCCCCATAGGAATCAATGGGGCTGCGTTAGGAGCTAAACGCTGCTTTTTTGCAGGTGTTAGGTTTTTTTTCAGCCGGCTCTCCCCCATTGATTCCTATGGGGAAATCGTGCACAAGCACGTTCAGCCAGCTCACTGCTAATGTAAGGAGCGCTGGTATCGGGTTGAGATGTGGAGCAAAATTTTGCTCTACGATCACTTTTTTGTGGTTAACGCCGGGTTTGTAAAAAGCTGTAATACCAGCGCTGTCTGTAAGTGAGCGGTGAGCATAAACTGCTCATTAGCACCGCATAGCCTCTAACGCAAAACTCGTAATCGAGGTGAATGACTTTGGTGGTAGATAAGAAACAAAAGGCCCATCAAATGTACCAATATTATTTGTGCTGTATTGTAAAATCAGTTACACAGAAAAAAGTATTTCAGCCAACCACATATGATAACAAATAAATAAATTATATATATATATATATATATATATATATATATATATATATATATATATATATATATATATATATATATATATATATATATATATATATATATATATATATATATATATAGTTACACACTCACCTATATTTAATACAGAATAAAAACAGTGATGATAAAAAAAATATCAATTTTATTTAAATTGGTTATTAGACATTAAACACTTAATTGTAAATAATTAAATTTAGTAAGAATAACATCTAAATACTAAACAAAGTGATAGGAACAGCCAATAGAATGCGAGCTCAATCTTTTTCCTACCTTATTTCCGATTGGCTGATAGAATCCTATCAGCCAATCGGAATTCGAGGGCTGACATCTTGGATGACGTCCCTTAAAGGAGCCTTCATTCGTCGGTAGTCCGTCGGGCCAGCAGGATGTTCCGCGTCGGAGATCTTCAAGATGGATCCGGAAGAAAGAAGATTGAAGATGCCGTTGATAGAAGACTTCAGCCGGATCATGGACCTCTTCAGCTACTGCTTGGATGATGACTTCAGCCGGATCATGGACCTCTTCAGCTCCCGCTTGGATGATGACTTCAGCCGGATCTTGGACATCTTCAGCCCCCTGCTTGGGCTTGGATCAGGACATCGGAGGAGCTCTACTGGATCGATCGGTGAACCTGGTATGGTGAAGATAAGGTAGGAAGATCTTCAGGGGCTTAGTGTTTTTTTACAGGCAAAAGAGATGAATTCTTTGGGGCATGCCCCGCAAAGGGCCCTGTTCAGGGCTGGTAAGGTAAAAGAGCTTTGAACTTTAGTAATTTAGAATAGGGTAGGGCATTTTTTTATTTTGGGGGTCTTTGTTATTTTATTAGGGGGCTTAGAGTAGGTGTAATTAGTTTAAAATTGTTGTAATATTTTTCTGATGTTTGTAAATATTTTTTTATTTTTTGTAACTTAGTTATTTTTTATTTTTTGTACTTTAGTTAGTTTATTTAATTGTATTTATTTGTAGATATTGTATTTAATTAATGTATTGATAGTGTAGTGTTAGGTTTAATTGTAGGTAATTGTAGGTATTTTATTTAATTAATTTATTGATAGTGTAGTGTTAGGTTTAATTGTAACTTAGGTTAGGATTTATTTTACAGGTAATTTTGTAATTATTTTAACTATTTTAGCTATTGTACCTGGTTAAAATAAATACAAAGTTACCTGTAAAATAAATATAAATCCTAAAATAGCTATAATATAATTATAATTTATATTGTAGCTATATTAGGTTTTATTTTACAGGTAAGTATTTAGCTTTAAATAGGAATAATTTATTTAATAAGAGTTAATTAATTTCGTTAGATTTAAATTATATTTAACTTAGGGGGGAGTTAGTGTTAGGGTTAGACTTAGCTTTAGGGGTTAATAAATTTATTAGAATAGCGGTGAGCTCCAGTCGGCAGATTAGGGGTTAATGTTTGATGTTAGGTGTCGCCGATGTTAGGGAGGGCAGATTAGGGGTTAATACTATTTATTATAGGGTTAGTGAGGTGGATTAGGGGTTAATAACTTTATTATAATAGAGGTGTGGTCCGCTCGGCAGATTAGGGGTTAATAAGTGTAGTTAGGTGGAGGCGACGTTGTGGGGGGCAGATTAGGGGTTAATAAATATAATATAGGGGTCGGCGGTGTTAGGGGCAGCAGATTAGGGGTACATAGGGATAATGTAAGTAGCGGCGGTTTACGGAGCGGCAGATTAGGGGTTAAAAATAATATGCTGGGGTTAGCGATAGCGGGGGCAGCAGATTAGGGGTTAATAAGTGTAAGGTTAGGGGTGTTTAGACTCGGGGTACATGTTAGAGTGTTAGGTGCAGACGTAGGAAGTGTTTCCCCATAGACAACAATGGGGCTGCGTTAGGAGCTGAACGCTGCTTTTTTGCAGGTGTTAGTTTTTTTTTCAGCTCAAACAGCCCCATTGTTTCCTATGGGGGAATCGTGCACGAGCACGTTTTTGAGGCTGGCCGCGTCCGTAAGCAACTCTGGTATCGAGAGTTGCAGTGGCGTTAAATATGCCTGTACGCTCCCTTTTTGGAGCCTAACGAAGCCATTCTGTGGACTCTCAATACCAGTTATTTTAAAGGTGCGGCCAGAAAAAAGCCAGCGTTAGCTACGCGGGTCGTTACCGACAAAACTCTAAATCTAGCTGATATTTAACACAATCAATCATATCCCTGAATTCTGTTGTTAGACAGAAATCTATCTAAACCATTTTCTCCAACATTGGTGTGTCCGGTCCACGGCGTCATCCTTACTTGTGGGATATTCTCTTCCCCAACAGGAAATGGCAAAGAGTCCCAGCAAAGCTGGTCACATGATCCCTCCTAGGCTCCGCCCACCCCAGTCATTCTCTTTGCCGTTGCACAGGCAACATCTCCACGGAGATGGTTAAGAGTTTTTTGGTGTTTAAATGTAGTTTTTATTCTTCTATCAAGTGTTTGTTATTTTAAAATAGTGCTGGTATATACTATTTACTCTGAAACAGAAAAGGATGAAGATTTCTGTTTGTAAGAGGAAGATGATTTTAGCAGACAGTAACTAAAATCGGTTGCTGTTTCCACATAGGACTGTTGAGATGAAGTAACTTCAGTTGGGGGAAACAGTTAGCAGACTTTTCTGCTTAAGGTATGACTAGCCATATTTCTAACAAGACTGTGTAATGCTGGAAGGCTGTCATTTCCCCTCATGGGGACCGGTAAGCCATTTTCTTAGTCAAAAACAAACAGAATAAAGGGCTTATTATGGGCTAAAAGACTGGTAGACATTTTTATGGGCTAAATCGATTGCTTTATTTGTGCATATTATTCAGATTTAGGCTAATAATTGGCATTTATAATCTTGGGGAACGTTTATAAAACGGCAGGCACTGTATGGACACCTTTTTCAGTCAGGGGGCCTTTCTAGTCATAGACTGAGCCTCATTTTCGCGCCATTAATGCGCAGTTGTTTTTTGAGAGCAGGGCATGCAGATGCATGTGTGAGGATCTAAGAATCTCTGAAAAAGCTTTTAGAAGGCGTCATTTGGTATCGTATTCCCCTCAGGGCTTGGTTGGGTCTTAGCAAAGACTATATCTGGGACTGTTTTAAGGGTTAAAGCTCTGAAATTTGGCGTGCAATACTTTTAAGGCTTTAAGACACTGTGGTGAAATTTTGGTAATTTTTGAACAATTCCTTCATACTTTTTCACATATTCAGTAATAAAGTGTTTTCTGTTTGAAATTTAAAGTGACAGTAACGGTTTTATTTTAAAACGTTTTTTGTGCTTTGTTGACAAGTTTAAGCCTGTTTAACATGTCTGTACCTTCAGATAAGCTATGTTCTATATGTATGAAAGTCAATGTGTCTCCCCATTTAAATTTATGTGATAATTGTGCCATAGCGTCCAAACAAAGTAAGGACAGTACTGCCACAAATAATGATATTGCCCAAGATGATTCCTCAAATGAGGGGAGTAAACATGATAGTACATAATCTCCTACTGTGTCTACACCAGTTTTGCCCATGCAGGAGGCCCCTAGTACATCTAGTGCGCCAATACTTATTACCATGCAACAATTAACGGCTGTAATGGATAACTCCATAGCAAATCTTTTATCCAAAATGCCTACTTATCAGAGAAAGCGTGATTGCTCTGTTTTAAACACTGAAGAGCAAGAGGACGCTGATGATAATTGTTCTGTCATACCCTCACACCAATCTGAAGGGGCCATGAGGGAGGTTTTGTCTGAGGGAGAAATTTCAGATTCAGGAAAAATTTCTCATCAAGCTGAACCTGATGTTGTGACATTTAAATTTAAATTAGAACATCTCCGCGTACTGCTTAAGGAGGTGTTATCTACTCTGGATGATTGTGACAATTTGGTCATTCCAGAGAAATTATGCAAGATGGACAGGTTCCTAGAGGTTCCGGTGCCCCCCGACGCTTTTCCTATACCCAAGCGGGTGGCGGAAATAGTAAATAAAGAGTGGGAAAAGCCCGGCATACCTTTTGTTCCTCCCCCTATATTTAAGAAATTATTTCCTATGGTCGACCCCAGAAAGGACTTATGGCAGACAGTCCCCAAGGTCGAGGGGGCAGTTTCTACTCTAAACAAACGCACTACTATTCCTATCGAAGATAGTTGTGCTTTCAAAGATCCTATGGATAAAAAATTGGAAGGTTTGCTTAAAAAGATTTTTGTACAGCAAGGCTACCTTCTACAACCAATTTCATGCATTGTTCCTGTCACTACGGCAGCGTGGTTCTGGTTCGAGGAACTAGAAAAGTCGCTCAGTAGAGAAACTCCATATGAGGAGGTTATGGACAGAGTTCACGCACTTAAATTGGCTAACTCTTTTATTTTAGATGCCGCTTTGCAATTAGCAAAATTAGCGGCGAAAAATTCAGGGTTTGCTATCGTGGCGCGCAGAGCGCTTTGGCTAAAGTCTTGGTCAGCGGATGTGTCATCCAAGACAAAATTGCTTAACATTCCTTTCAAAGGTAAAACTTTATTTGGACCTGATTTGAAAGAGATTATTTCAGACATCACTGGGGGAAAGGGCCACGCCCTTCCACAGGTTAGGTCTTTTAAGGCTAAAAATAAACCTAATTTTCGTCCCTTTCGCAGAAATGGACCAGCCTCTAATTCTGCATCCTCTAAGCAAGAGGGTAATGCCTCACAACCCAAACCAGCCTGGAAACCAATGCAAGGCTGGAACAAGGGTAAGCAGGCCAAGAAGCCTGCCACTGCTAACAAAACAGCATGAAGGAGTAGCCCCCGATCCGGGACCGGATCTGGTGGGGGGCAGACTTTCTCTCTTTGCTCAGGCTTGGGCAAGAGATGTTCAGGATCCTTGGGCGCTAGAAATAGTTTCTCAAGGTTATCTCCTGGAATTCAAGGAACTACCCCCAAGGGGAAGGTTCCACAAGTCTCACTTATCCTCAAACCAAATAAAGAGACAGGCATTCTTACATTGTGTAGAAGACCTGTTAAAGATGGGAATGATACACCCAGTTCCAATAAAGGAACAAGGAATGGGATTTTATTCCAATCTGTTCGTAGTTCCCAAAAAAGAGGGAACGTTCAGACCAATTTTGGATTTGAAGATCCTAAACAAATTTCTCAGGGTACCATCGTTCAAAATGGAAACCATTCGAACGATTCTACCCACCATCCAGGAAAGTCAATTTATGACTACCGTGGATCTAAAGGATGCGTACCTACATATCCCTATCCACAAGGAACATCATCAGTTCCTAAGGTTCGCTTTTCTGGACAAACATTACCAGTTTGTGGCTCTTCCATTCGGATTAGCCACTGCTCCAAGGATTTTCACAAAGGTGCTAGGGTCCCTTCTAGCGGTTCTAAGACCAAGGGGCATTGCAGTAGTACCTTACTTGGACGACATTCTAATACAAGCGTCGTCCCTGTCAAAGGCAAAGGCTCATACGGACATCGTTCTAGCCTTTCTCACATCTCACGGATGGAAGGTGAACAAAGAAAAGAGTTCTCTATCCCCGTCAACAAGAGTTCCCTTCTTGGGAACAATAATAGATTCCTTAGAAATGAGGATTTTTCTGACAGAGGTCAGAAAATCAAAACTTCTAAGCGCTTCTCAAGTGCTTCATTCTGTTCCTCGTCCTTCCATAGCGCAGTGCATGGAAGTAATAGGATTGATGGTTGCAACAATGGACATAGTTCCCTTTGCACGAATTCATCTAAGACCATTACAACTGTGCATGCTCAAACAGTGGAATGGGGATTATACAGACTTGTCTCCAATGATTCAAGTAGATCAAAAGACCAGAGATTCACTCCGTTGGTGGCTGACCCTGGACCATCTGTCTCAGGGAATGAGCTTCCGCAGGCCAGAGTGGGTCATTGTCACGACCGACGCCAGTTTAGTGGGCTGGGGTGTGGTCTGGGAATCCCTGAAAGCTCAGGGTCTATGGTCTCGGGAGGAGTCTCTTCTCCCGATAAACATTCTGGAACTGAGAGCGATATTCAATGCTCTCAGAGCTTGGCCTCAACTAGCAAAGGCCAAATTCATAAGGTTCCAATCAGACAACATGACGACTGTTGCTTATATCAATCATCAAGGGGGAACAAAGAGTTCCCTGGCGATGAAAGAAGTGACCAAAATAATTCAATGGGCGGAGGATCACTCCTGCCACTTGTCTGCGATCCACATCCCAGGAGTGGAAAATTGGGAAGCGGATTTTCTGAGTCGTCAGACATTTCATCCGGGGGAGTGGGAACTCCATCCGGAAATCTTTGCCCAAATAACTCAATTATGGGGCATTCCAGACATGGATCTGATGGCGTCTCATCAGAACTTCAAGGTTCCTTGCTACGGGTCCAGATCCAGGGATCCCAAGGCGACTCTAGTAGATGCACTAGTAGCACCTTGGACTTTCAACCTAGCTTACGTATTCCCACCGTTTCCTCTCATTCCCAGGCTGATAGCCAGGATCAATCAGGAGAGGGCCTTGGTGATCTTGATAGCTCCTGCGTGGCCACGCAGGACTTGGTATGCAGACCTGGTGAATATGTCATCGGCTCCACCATGGAAGCTACCTTTGAGACAGGACCTTCTTGTTCAAGGTCCATTCGAACACCCAAATCTGGTCTCCCTCCAACTGACGGCTTGGAGATTGAACGCTTGATTCTATCAAAGCGTGGGTTTTCAGATTCGGTGATAGATACTCTGGTTCAGGCCAGAAAACCTGTAACTAGAAAAATTTACCATAAAATATGGAAAAAATATATCTGTTGGTGTGAATCCAAAGGATTCCCATGGAATAAGATAAAAATTCCTAAGATTCTCTCCTTTCTTCAAGAAGGTTTGGAGAAAGGATTATCTGCAAGTTCTCTAAAGGGACAGATCTCTGCTTTATCGGTTTTACTACACAAAAGACTGGCAGCTGTGCCAGATGTTCAAGCTTTTGTTCAGGCTCTGGTTAGGATCAAGCCTGTTTACAGACCTTTGACTCCTCCCTGGAGTCTAAATCTAGTTCTTTCAGTTCTTCAAGGGGTTCCGTTTGAACCCTTACATTCCATAGATATTAAGTTACTATCTTGGAAAGTTTTGTTTTTGGTTGCAATTTCTTCTGCTAGAAGAGTTTCAGAGTTATCTGCTCTGCAGTGTTCTCCTCCTTATCTGGTGTTCCATGCAGATAAGGTGGTTTTGCGTACTAAGCCTGGTTTTCTTCCTAAAGTTGTTTCTAACAAAAATATTAACCAGGAGATAGTTGTACCTTCTTTGTGTCCGAATCCAGTTTCAAAGAAGGAACGTTTGTTACACAATTTGGACGTTGTCCGTGCTCTAAAGTTCTATTTAGAGGCTACTAAAGATTTCAGACAAACATCTTCCTTGTTTGTTGTTTATTCTGGTAAAAGGAGAGGTTTAAAAGCGACTTCTACCTCTCTTTCCTTTTGGCTTAAAAGCATTATCCGATTGGCTTATGAGACTGCCGGACGGCAGCCTCCTGAAAGAATCACAGCTCACTCCACTAGGGCTGTGGCTTCCACATGGGCCTTCAAGAACGAGGCTTCTGTTGACCAGATATGTAAGGCAGCGACTTGGTCTTCACTGCACACTTTTGCCAAATTTTACAAATTTGATACTTTTGCTTCTTCTGAGGCTATTTTTGGGAGAAAGGTTTTGCAAGCTGTGGTGCCTTCCGTTTAGGTGACCTGATTTGCTCCCTCCCTTCATCCGTGTCCTAAAGCTTTGGTATTGGTTCCCACAAGTAAGGATGACGCCGTGGACCGGACACACCAATGTTGGAGAAAACAGAATTTATGCTTACCTGATAAATTACTTTCTCCAACGGTGTGTCCGGTCCACGGCCCGCCCTGGTTTTTTAATCAGGTCTGATGAATTATTTTCTCTAACTACAGTCACCACGGTACCATATGGTTTCTCCTATATATATTTCCTCCTGTCCGTCGGTCGAATGACTGGGGTGGGCGGAGCCTAGGAGGGATCATGTGACCAGCTTTGCTGGGACTCTTTGCCATTTCCTGTTGGGGAAGAGAATATCCCACAAGTAAGGATGACGCCGTGGACCGAACACACCGTTGGAGAAAGTAATTTATCAGGTAAGCATAAATTCTGTTTTTAAATTAATCAAAGGTATTGGCATTCACTACCTACTTTGGCAATGAGTTCCACAATTTGATTGCCCTTACAGTGAAAAAAATGTTTACATTGCTGGGGATTAAAGGTCCTTTCCTCCAGCCTTAAATTATGACCTCTTGTCGCAAACCATTTCTTTGGAATAAACCGAGCTTCCGGCAACTCTGTATATGGGCCTTATTTATGTAAAGTAATCATATCCCCCCTCAAGCTACTTTTTTTCTGGAGAAAACAGATCCAGTTTGGCTAACCTCTCCTCATAGTTTGGCTATTTGTATTGAACAGTTTTATTTATTTTTGCTGTTTCATCCAGTTTTGGAAATTCCAGGAGAGGAGGTTGCCAGGGATCATAGAATGGCTGGATTGAGTTTTAGGAGGAGGGAAAGAGAGAAGAAAACAGGATTTTTTTGCCCCTCCCCGCAGAGTAAGTCTCCACTTTCTAATTCTAAGTTGAGCATACTTTATTCTCTGTTTGGTACTATTAATGTGGTATCTAATTACATCTGTGGATACCTTGACTAGAACGTTGATATGAATTTCTCCTAAACCTCTGCAGCCATTTGAGTTGTTATTATTCAGAGAGAGAAACGCTCAACCAGAAATAAACAATGGCTTAGTAGTTTGTTTTTTGGCAAGTTACCACCTGGGAGCAGCCTCTTTTAGCCCAATTGTGCTTTTCACAGAGAACTTTGCACTGGAACCAAGGTTTTAGCTAATTGGTCCAGAAACTCAGTGACAGACTATTCCTTATGACAAGCTTTCAGGTGCCGCAAAAGGACTGAGAGGTGAGAAAAGTAGTGGCCTTTGTATCATCAGAACACTAAATGATTGCAGTACGTGTAATTTAGTGCATTACATAGAATCTCGTTCTCACACAGTAGAAATTATTTGTTTTTTAGCACTGGATATTTTTATACTGCTTTATACCATTCACTATTCAATTTACCCATGGTAATAAAAAATAAACAACAAACCCTTGAATTGCCTTTTTCCATTTAAAATGTACATTTAGCTATGAAGTATCTATAAGGTTTGTGTTATAATGAAAATCTGTTTTCCACAATAAAATAGACTCCAGATTTACACACACACACACACACACACACACATATATATATATATAACTATATAAATATATATGAGTGTGTGTGTATATCTATATATATATATATATATATATATATATACAGTATCTCACAAAAGTGAGTACACCCCTCACATTTTTGTAAATATTTTATTATATGTTTTCATGTGACAACACTGAAGAAATGACACTTTGCTACAATGTAAAGTAATGAGTATACAGCCTGTATAACAGTGTGAATTTGCTGTCCCATCAAAATAACTCAACACACAGCCATTAATGTCTATACCATTGGCAACAAAAGTGAGTACACCCTAAGTGGAAATGTCCAAATTGGGCCCAAAGTGTCAATATTTTGTGTGGCCACCTTTATTTTTCAGCACTGCCTTAACCCTCTTGGGCATGGAGATTATCAGAGCTTCACAGGTTGCCACTGGAGTCATCTTCCACTCCTCCATAACGACATCACGGAGCTGGTGGATATTAGAAACCTTGCGCTCCTCCACCTTCCGTTTGAGGATGCCCCACAGATGCTCAATAGGGTTTAGGTCTGGAGACATGCTTGGCCAGTCCATCACCTTTACCCTCAGCTTCTTTAGCAAGGCAGTGGTCATCTTGGAGGTGTGTTTGGGGTCGTTACCATGTTGGAATACTGCCCTGCGGCCCAGTCTCCGAAGGGAGTGGATCATGTTGGCATTCATGGTTCCCTCAATGAACTGTAGCTCCACAGTGCCGACAGCACTCATGCAGGCCCAGACCATGACATTCCCACCACCATGCTTGACTGTAGGCAAGACACACTTCCCTTTGTACTCCTCACCTGGTTGCCTCCACACACGTTTGACACCATATAAACCAAATAAGTTTTATCTTGGTCTCATCGGACCACAGGACATGGTTCCAGCAATCCATGTCCTTAGTCTGCTTGTCTTCAGCAAACTGTTTACGGGCTTTATTGTGCATTATCTTTAGAAGAGTCTTCCTTCTGGGACGACAGACATGCAGACCAATTTGATGCAGTGTGTGGCGTATGGTCTGAGCACTGACAGGCTGACCCCCCCACCCCTTCAACCTCTGCAGCAATGCTGGCAGCACTCATACGTCTATTTCCCAAAGACAATCTCTGGATATGACGGTGAGCATGTGCACTTAACTTCTTTGGTCAACCATGGCAAGGCTTGTTCTGAGTGGAACCTGTCCTGTGAAACTGCTGTATGGTCTTGCCCACCGTGCTGCAGCTCAGTTTCAGGGTCTTGGCAA
Organism: Bombina bombina; assembly: GCF_027579735.1. Classification (NCBI taxonomy): domain Eukaryota; kingdom Metazoa; phylum Chordata; class Amphibia; order Anura; family Bombinatoridae; genus Bombina; species Bombina bombina. The sequence continues at coordinate 840,617,528 of NC_069500.1, forward strand.
TCTTCTTATAGCCTAGGCCATCTTTATGTAGAGCAACAATTCTTTTTTTTCAGATCCCCAGAGAGTTCTTTGCCAGGAGGTGCCATGTTGAACTTCCAGTGACCAGTATGAGAGAGTGTGAGAGCGATAACACCAAATTTAACACACCTGCTCCCCATTCACACCTGAGACCTTGTAACACTAACGAGTCACATGACACTGAGGAGGGAAAATGGCTAATTGGACCCATTTTGGACATTTCCACTTAGGGGTGTACTCACTTTTGTTGCCAAAGGTTTAGACATTAATGGCTGTGTGTTGAGTTGTTTTGAGGGGACAGCAAATTTACACTGTTATACAGGCTGTACACTCACTACTTTACATTGTAGTGAGTATAATTTTTTCAGTGTTGTCACATGAAAAGCTATAATAAAATATGTACAAAAATGTGAGGGGTGTACTCATTTTTGTGAGATACTGTATGTGTGTGTGTATGTTTATGTAGTTCATTAACAAGAGACACAATGCAGAAAGAATAATATCTGTCATCTTTTATCAAGAGATAGCCAATCAATGTGGTATCCCCTGATAAAAGTGATACTTAATGGGAAAAAGTTTTGAATAGGAGATCAATATGACTTCAAAATTAATTAACTTGTCTTTGATGGGATGATATTTTAAATAAAGCACAATACAGTTATGCTGTATGTTTAAAATGGAATTTAACTAACGTTAAATTGTAAATTCTCACTCACTGTTCCTGGTCTATTGATCTATACTTCTATTCTTTTGTCTATTCTTTTTGTCCTGGTTCCTTTTTTAAAGAGATGTACTAGTGTGAAAAAGATTCTGTTTCTTCTGAGAAGGTCAGTTTTATTGATGTAAGATGTTTCTAATGTAAAGACCTTTGTTTTATAATGATATTAATAATGGTAACATTTTTTTCATAAGCAACACTGTCCATTGATTTGTCTTTACAACATTAGCATTAATTTTCTAACAAAACAGATTTATAACACCCTCACATACTTTGGTCCATAGGAAATTCAATTTGTATTTACAATTAGTGGCCGAATAACACGTTGATCTCTATTGAAAGTGCAAGGTCCTCTATCAATATCGTAAGCCCACAATAAAGAATAGTGTACAATCTGATATAACAAGTCCATGGTAGTGTATTAGAAGAGAATGTTTAGCGTGGCTGACATCTCTTTAGCTCACGCTATACTTTTAAAGGATAGCACGGCCTTGTTAAACATCACTTATATTACAATTTGTTAGCTATATGTTGCCCTCAGCTCTAAAAAAATGTGTGCGCCTTGAGACCTGAAGTAAAGTGTTAGGTATAAAATAAAAGTAAAATATTGCACTCATTGATTACATCTCAGTAGCTCCCTACCTTGATAACTTCCTGGTTTATGTGCCCTCTCTTCAGCAAGCTGTGAATCACACAGAAGCTGTCCTTCAACTGCTTAGCAGTCGTGGTTGGGGCATCAATGTGCCAAAAAGTTCTTTGACTCCTCAAATTCCAGTGTCCTCCTTAGATTCAATAATTTATTCAGTGTTTATTTGCTTGTTTCTCACAGATCAACAAAATGATACTGCAAGGGGCATGTGCTCAACTTCAGCAGACTCCCCTACAGTTGCTCAATGCAACGGAGTTGTCGATATCATGGTGGTTGCTTCAGACTTAGGCCTAGATTTATTAAGTGTTGAGTGGACGTGATTCACTAAAGCAAATGCCAGAAATGCTTGTGCAATGTCGCCTTCTACTCACTGGCGGCCAATCAGCAGCTAGCAGGGGCTGTCAATCATCCTGATCGTATCAGATCAGGATGATTTCAATCCGCCACCTAAAAGGTGAGCCTCCGAAGCAGCATCCACTGCTTGATAAATGGAACCCTTAGTCCCTTTTGCCACGTTTCATCTCATGACTATGTAGTTGTCTCTACTCCAGCAATTCAATGGAAACCATTAGGTCCTGTCTCAAAGAATATCACTGGATCAAGAGGTAAAGCAGACTCTGGAGTAGTGGCAGACTCACCAATCCTATGTCCAGGGGGGCTCCTTCCTTTGGCCAGTCTAGACTGTGATCACAACAGACACAAGCCTACAAGATTGGGGGTAGCCTTGGAGACTCTGAAAGCACAGGGAATTTGGTTTCTTTGGGTCGCAAGTTTGCCAACCAATATCCTGGAACTCAACACAATCCTCAAAGCTCTACAGAGTTGGTCCAGCTTCAAGCATGAATCTGTCATCTGAATTCAGTCAAATAATGTTACAGCAGTAGCTTACATAAATCATCAGGGTGGGGAATTTGAGTTCCTTAGCGATGAAGGGAGTTTCTCAAATAATCAGATGGGCAGAATACCATCATTGCCTAATTTTAGCCAGTCACAGTTTCTGAGAGAACAATTGTGAGGGAGACTTACAGCACCTTCATCTGGGAGAGTGGTCTTTGAACCAGGAGATGTTCAGCCAGATAGTGAGGCATTAAACTGTGCCGGAGATAAACCTAATGGCTTCTTGCCTGAATCACAAGCTACCACATTATTGGGCTAGGTCTCTGGATCCTCAAGCAAATCTAACAGTAGACCTAATAGTTCCCTGGTGATTCAATCTATTGTATATTTTCCTCTGTTTTCTTGTCTACAATGATTAAAAATCAAGAATGAACCAGCATCAGTGATCCTCTGCTCTTTCATGATGGTGAGAGTCCATGGGCGCTTCTTTTGTTTTTCTGTAGAGATGGCCAGGGCTGGCTCAAGACATTGTGCTGCTGGGTCTGAGATCAAAATGATGTCCCCCCCATGCCAACGCAACCCCCCGTTCCAAAGCACCCCCCCTCCCGCGAGCATTAAGCACAGATACACACTGCTGAATGTAAGGGTGAAAATTTAGTTATTTCAGGAGGTGGTAGAAAGTCCCTATACTTAAGTATAGGCTATAGAAATGATGTGTAAACACAGCCAGCAGAAGAAATTACACTCTCTGTGGGGGTTAGGACTTTGGTTTACAGACAGAGATAATATAAAGAAGCAGTTGTGTGTACAGAAAGTGGTAAAATAAGGTGATCTGATCTCCCTGCAAGCTCAGCCCATTTTGATGAGTTATGGTTTCAGAGAACAAAACCAGCTATTTAATATACAAAAAATAAACCTAATGAAGCAATATTTTATAATTTTATACTCTGCTGCTGGTATAACAAGTCATTCACATTAAGTGAAAAAACATGTTTACTGTACAGTGTCCCTTTAAGCAAATGTCAAAGGGGAAATGAACTGGTACTCACGTCTGTACTATTGTGATAACTATTTTTTTGCACATTTACAAATGTGCTTAAGAGGAATAATCCTTTTTTATTTTTTTCTTAGTATGCTTGCTTTCTGACATTGGCCTCTAGTTATGAGGCCGTCTACTTACCTGCATTCGCCAGCCCAATACGCTCGCCTAAGCTCGCCTCACATCGCCGCCGCGGACCTGAATACGCTTGCCAAAGTTATCAATATATCTGTCAAAAAGCTGCGCACCAAGTACGGGGCGATGAGCAGCGGACTGTGATAGTTATCAATCATCAATCTCGCTGCTCTTCGGCTTTTTTACAGCTTTATTGATACCCCTGTCACTAAGCACTCACACTATACTATACTGTTCTACCCCCTATACCGGCACCCCCGGAGCCCCCAGCAACTAAATAAAGTTATTAACCCCTAAACCGCCGATCCTAGACCCCGCCGCAACTATAATAAATATAATAACCCCTAAACTGCCGCTCCCGGACCCCGCCGCCACCTACATTATACCTATTAACCCCTAATCTGACGCCCCCTATACCGCCGCCACCTATAATAAATTTATTAACCCCTATCCTGCCGAACCCGGACCCCACCGCAACTAAATAAATTGTTTAACCCCTAAACCGCCGCTCCCGGACCCCTCCGCACCTATAATAAATATGTTAACCCCTAAACCGCCGCTCCCAGACCCCGTCGCCACCTACATAATACCTATTAACCCCTATCCTGCCCCCCATATACCGCCGCCACCTATAATAAACTTATTAACCCCTATCCTGCCCCCCCTACACCGCCGCAACTATAATAAAATTATTAACCCCTAAAGTCTTACACTAACCCTAACACCCCCCTAACTTAAATATTAATTAAATAAATCTAAATAATATTACTCTTATTAACTAAATTAATCCTATTTAAAACTAAATACTTACCTGTAAAATAAACCCTAAGATAGCTGCAATGTAATTAATAATTACATTGTAGGTATTTTAGGATTTATTTTTATTTTACAGCTAACTTTGTATTTATTTTAACTAGGTAAAATAGTTATTAAATAGTTATTAACTATTTAATAACTACCTAGATAAAAGAAATACAAAATTACCTGTAAAATAAATCCTAACCTAAGTTACAATTAAACCTAACACTACACTATCAATAAATTAATTAAATAAATTACCTACAAATACCTACAATTAAATACAATTAAATAAACTAAACTAAATTACAAAAACAAACAAACACTAAATTACAGAAAATAAAAAAATATTACAAGAATTTTAAACTAATTACACCTAATCTAAGCCCCCTAATAAAATAATAAAATAAAATAATAAAAGTCCCTACCCTATTCTACATTACAAAGTAATCAGCTCTTTTACCAGCCCTTAAAAGGGCTTTTTGCGGGGCATTGCCCCAAAGTAATCAGCTCTTTTACCTGTGAAAAAAAAAAAAAAAAAACCCCACATTAAAACCCACCACCCACATACCCCTACTCTAACCCACCCAAACCCCCCTTAAAAAACCTAACACTAACCCCCTGAAGATCTCCCTACCTTGAGTCGTCTTCACCCAGCCGGGCCGAAGTCTTCATCCGATGGGGTAGAAGAGGACATCCAGACCGGCAGAAGTCTTCATCCTATCCGGGCAGAAGAGGACATCCGGACCGGCAGAAGTCTTCATCCTATCCGGGCAGAAGAGGACATCCGGACCGGCAGACATCTTCATCCAAGCGGCATCTTCTATCTTTATCCATCCGACGAGGAGCGGCTCCATCTTCAAGACCTCCGGCGCGGAGCATCCTTCCTGGCCGACGGACTAACGATGAATGACGGTTCCTTTAAATGACGTCATCCAAGATGGCATCCCTCGAATTCCGATTGGCTGATAGGATTCTAACAGCCAATCGGAATTAAGGTAGGAAAAATCTGATTGGCTGATGCAATCAGCCAATCAGATTGAAGTTCAATCCGATTGGCTGATCCAATGATTTTTCCTACCTTAATTTTTATTTTCTGTAATTTAGTGTTTGTTTGTTTTTGTAATTTAGTTTAGTTTATTTAATTGTATTTAATTGTAGGTATTTGTAGGTAATTTATTTAATTAATTTATTGATAGTGTAGTGTTAGGTTTAATTGTAACTTAGGTTAGGATTTATTTTACAGGTAATTTTGTATTTCTTTTATCTAGGTAGTTATTAAATAGTTAATAACTATTTAATAACTATTTTACCTAGTTAAAATAAATACAAAGTTAGCTGTAAAATAAAAATAAATCCTAAAATACCTACAATGTAATTATTAATTACATTGCAGCTATCTTAGGGTTTATTTTACAGGTAAGTATTTAGTTTTAAATAGGAATAATTTATTTAATGATAGTGTAGTGTTAGGTGTAATTGTAACTTAGGTTAGTTTTTATTTTACAGGTAAATTTGTCTTTATTTTAACTAGGTAGCTATTAAATAGTTAATAACTATTTAATAGCTGTTGTACCTAGTTAAAATAAATACAAAGTTGCCTGTAAAATAAATATAAATCCTAAAATAGCTACAATGTAACTATTAGCTATATTGTAGCTATCACAGGGTTTATTTTACAGGTAAGTATTTAGTTTTAAATAGGATTAATTTAGTTAATAAGAGTAATATTATTTAGATTTATTTAATACATTTTTAAGTTAGGGGGGTGTTAGGGTTAGTGTTAGACTTAGGTTTAGGGGTTAATAATTTTATTATAGTGGCGGCGATGTAGGGGGGGCACGATAGGGGTTAATAAATTTATTATAGGTGGCGGCGGTATAGGGGGCAGGATAGGGGTTAATAGGTGTTATGTAGGTGGCGGCGGGTCCGGGAGCAGCGGTTTACGGGTTAACATATTTATTATACTTGCGGCGGGGTCTGGGAGCAGCGATTTAGGGGTTAAACAATTTATTTAGTTGCGGCGGGGTCCGGGATCCGCAGTATAGGAGTTAATTAGTTTATGTAGGTGGCGGTGGTATAGGGAGCGGCGGTTTAGGGGTTAGCATGTGTATTATAGTTGCGGCGGGGTCCGGGAGTGATCGTTTAGGGGATAATATCTTTATTTAGGTGGCAGCGGTGTAGGGGGGGCAGATTAGGGGTGTTTAGACTCGGGGTACATGTTAGGGTGTTAGGTGCAGACGTTTCCCATAGGAATCAATAAGATATCGGGCAGCAGCGAACATGAGCTTTCGCTATGGTCAGACTCCCATAGATTCCTATGGGATCCGCCGCCTCCAGGTCGGGGGATTGAAATCCAGGTACGCTGGCCCGGAATAGTGGCGAGCGTACCTGGTAGTAGTTTGATAACTACCAAAAGTAGTCAGATTGTGCCGAACTTGCGTTCGGAACATCTGTAGTGACGTAAGCATTGATCTGTGTCGGACTGAGTCCGGCGGATCGAAGCTTACGTCACTAGATTCTACTTTTGCCGGGCAGTAGGGCTTGGTAACTAAGGCGAATCAGCCTCTCCACAAATACGCAGCAGAATTCCAGCCTATTTGCGGTTGACGGCTTGATAACTAGAGGCCATAGATGTTGACAGCTTTACCAAACAGTAAATCAGCTGCAGTGTTCTGCAGAGCTGCTATCTCCTTCTTATAATGAATGAAGTCAGGACAGGAGCGGTCTGCCTGGTTCTCGCAAAAAACATCTCAGGCACTAAAATGCCGCCCCCTGTCAAGTGTCGCCTGGGTCCGTTGGACCCACTTTGTCGTATGATTGAGCCGGCCCTGGAGTTCGCAACAAGACTTAATTTGCCCCCCTTTGTCTTTTCTTGCTTTTCTAGGTTCCTCCTCTACTTGGCCATATATATGAATGAGGGATTCTGGGAGAGTGGGAGGGATTAAAGCTCTGGTATGTTGGGGTGCTTTATGTAAACCCATATGTGATGCCTTGTGGACTCTCAACATCATGAAAGACATAAATATGTCAGGTAAAAAACAAATCACTGAAATCACTAAAATGTCAGTAGTACCCATAAAGAAAAATACTCCACATGATTCCTCTTAAACTTTAAAAAATAAACACACTAACTATAAACATTTTTCTGTCTCTCTTTACAAATTTGATCATGCAGGGTCCTGATCCATAAACATAAAGCCCAGTAAAAAAGAGATCTGACTAAGGCTGTAAATGGAGCAGCAATAAAATAGCAGAGAAGACTGCAGCCCAAAAGGGACTGCATTCCTTACTGCAATATTATACAAAGTCATCAAAGGCAAATGTAAAACTCATAAACTGATTTGTTAAAAAACAAAATGTATGCTTACCTGATACATTCATTTCTTTAATGATGCTGATTGTCCACGAGGTATCACATGTGGGATTCAACTTCAGTCCACTTGGAAGAGACAAATACATAACAATATTTATATAAAAATGTGAATATGTGCCAATTTTTATGAAGCTAAATTTGTTAACTGATAACCAGTTCCTTCTGAGGATATTTTTGAAATATTTCTGTTTATTTAAAGGGATAGGAAAGTTAAAATTAAACCTGCATGATTCAGATAGATCATGCTATTTTAGACACTTTTAAATTAACTTCTATTTTCAAATGTACTTTGTTCTTGGTATCCATTGTTGAAATATCCTACACTAGTGGGTGCTAGCTGGTGATTGGTGTCTGCACACATTTGTCTCTTGTGGTTTGCTGACTAGATTGTGCTTAGCTAGCTCTCAGTGGTGCATTACTGCTTCTTCAGCAAAGGATATCAAAGAAAAGAAGCAAATTTGATAGTAGAAGTAAATTGGAAAGTTGTTCAAAAATGTATTATCTCTATGAATCCTGAAAGAAAGAATAAATGGGTTTCATGTCCCTTTAAGATTAAAAAAAATTGGCTTACAACAGGAATTTATATGGCATTGGAAAAACACTAGTAGGTTTGTGGATGTGTAATGATCAGATGAAGTGGCTGAAAAGTGTATGTAATACTCAACAACAACCTACAGTGTTGTTTATTGTAGACTGATTTACTTGCTGTGTAAACCATTAACCCAGAGTGAAATGATGGTGTTTAAAATGTAATTGTTATTTTGTTATAGAATAATTACAATCTGTATAACCCAAGTCTAGATAGCTTCCTGATTTGCCTTTTGGGACATTTCATACTCAAACTAATTATGGCTCCAACTACTGTGAAAAACGATTTGTAGATCAATAGTACATTTTTTCCTTTTTTTCCTTTTTCTTCTGAGGCACATTATTTGTTATTCATATGAATATTTGCAATTGTTTATATTGAAATTACAAATTATATTTCAAATAAACCACTCTAGTAGATGCAATCTCAAACAAACACTACTTTGGGGTGTTGTTTTATATAACAAGAATGAACATTATTACATTTTGAGTTAGTACATTAGTACCTGCTTTAAACTATTATAAATCATTCTGAAGGTGGCTGCACATAGATGCCTCATGTGATTGGCTAACCCATGTGCATTGCTATTTCTTTAACAAAGGATATCTAAAGAATAAAGCAAATTAGATAATAGAAGTAAATTGGAATGTTGTTTGAAATTGTATTATCTGTCTGAATCATGAAAGAAAATGTTTGGGTTTAATGTCCCTTTAACTATGGATTCAATAAACTAATTTATTTATTTCAGTGACTGCAAATGCTAAGAATTTTAAGTAACTTGATTAGGGACTTTTAGGGCCCGATATATATATATAAAAAAAGTGGGCTGGACCTCGTTGTGATGACAAGTGGCGATGTGTCTCCCATAGGATATAATAGGGATCGCAACTTCAGCAAAAGTCAGGTGATATCGCCACTGAGCTGCAATGTAGGCAGCAGGGGCTGTCTTTATAGAGTGTTTACACAAAATAGACTGTGTGTCCCCCAAAAATAAAAAAATAAATTTCTGTATAGTAACACTTCAGATTATGCATATGAGCATTCAGTTTCACTGTACATTCACAGGCGAGACTTATATGGCTTAGATGGAGGACAGTGCTTTAAATATAAGAAACCTACAGTGACATTTCCTCAGTAAAATAGGTTACTCTAATGGTATGTCTAGCAAATTGCTCCTAAATATTCATCATGTGGGGGATCTACTTTGCTGGGGAGCTGGGGATGTGGTATATGAAATATGTATATATGTACATTATTTAATGTATATATATATATATATATATATATATATATATATATATATATATATATATATATATATATATATATATATATATATATATATATATATATATATATATATATATATATATATATATATATATACAGTGATGGCCAAAAATATTGGCACCCCTGCATTTCTGTCAGATAATGCACCACTTCGCCCAGAAAATTGTTGCAATTACAAATCTTTAGGCATTCTCATATTTATTTCTTTAGTTTGTATTGGTAGGACACAAACAAAGTGGAGAAAAAAGCCAAATCTGGCACATTCCACGCAAAACTCCAAAAATGGACTGGACAAAATTATTGGAACCTTCTCAAAATTGTAAAAAATAATTGCATTCCAAGTTTGTGATGCTCCTGTTATTTGTAATTAAACTCACTTGTAACAATTAACAGGGGCTGACAATATATAAATCACACCGGCAACCAGTTAAAATGGTGAAAAACTGACTCAACCTTTCTGTTGTGTGTCTCTGTGTGCCACACTGAGCATGGAGAAGAGAGAGAACAGTAAAGGATTGTTTGAGGATTTGAGAACAAAAATTGTGGAAAAGCATGGACAATCTCAAGGTTACAAGTGCATCTCCAGAGATCTTAATGTTGTGTTCACTGTGTGAAACATCGTTAAGAAGTTTACAGCCCATGGCACTGTAGCTAATCTCCCTGGACGTGGGCGAAAGAGAAAATGTATCAAAGATTGCAACAAAGGATTGTTCAAATGGTGGATAAAGAACCTCGATCAACTTCCAGACAAATTCAAGCTCACCTTCAGGTACATGGAACAAATGTGTCAGCTCACACTATACGTTGACATCTGAATGAAAAGGGGAATTATGGTAGGAGACCCAGGAGGACTCCGCTGCTGAAACAGAAACATAAAAGCCAGATTGAAGTTTGCCAAAACTTACCTGAGGAAGCCAACATCCTTTTGGGAGAATGTGCTGTGGACAGACGAAACAAGATTACAGCTTTTTTGTAAAGCCCATCATTCTACTGTTTGCAAAAAAAAAAAATGCTTTTAAAGAAAAGAATTACAGTCCCTACAGTCAAACATGGTGCAGGTTCACTGATGTTTTGGGGTTGCTTTGCTGCTTCAGACACGGGATGTCTTGACTGTGTGCATGGCATTATGAAATCTAAAGACTACCAAAGAATTCTGTGGTGCAATGTAGGGCCCAGTGTCAGAAAGTTTGGTCTTTGTCAGAAGTCATGGGTCTTACAACAAGACAATTGTCAGGGTGCCAGGAATCAGACTGAGACGAGAAGTGCAAAAATAATCACACCTTTATTAATAACAAAAATAATAAAAAGTCCAAAAGTCAAATAACAAGCCAGGAATCAAAACAAGAGCTGGTAGTCAGACGAGCCGAGTCAGGAGCCAAAGCGAATAGTCAGACGAGCCGGAATCAGGAACAAGGAAAACAGCAGAGTCAGGGACAAGCCAGGGATCTGGAACCAGGAAGGACGTCAGGCAGCCAGGTAATACACAGGAACTCTCACAAACAGGTCTGCGACAACGCAAAGGCAAAGCATACTGAACAGAGGCCCTTTAAATAATAAGTGATGACATCACCATTCTGAGACTGCATCCTGTCTCACATGGATGATGCACACCAGACTGGCCATAAAAGGAAGTGCAGGAATTGAGCAGCATCCCCCACAATGCACCATAGTCAGGAAGAGAGGTGAGTAAAATGGCTGCCAGCAGCACATGGCAAACACAACAGGGAAAAAACCCTGACAACAATGACCCAAAGTACACATCAAAACGCACCCAGAAATGAGTCCAGATCTCAATCCCATAGAGCACCTGTGGAGAGGTCTCAAAACAGCAGTTGGGAAAAGGAACCCTTCCAATCTGAGAGACCTGGAGTTGGAGAAAGAAGAGTGGTCCAAAATACCAGTAGAAAGGTGTAAGAAACTCATTGGCGGTTACAGGGAGCGATTGATTTCAATTATTTTTTCCAAAGGGTGTGCTACCAATTATTAAATTGAGGGTGCCAATAATTTTGTCCTGTCCATATTTTGAGTTTTGCGTGGAATGTGTAAGATTTGGCTTTTTTTTCTCCACTTTTTTGTTTCATACCAATACAAACAAAAGAAATAAACACGAGAATGCCTAAAGATTTGTAATTGCAAGTGGTGTATTATCTGACAGAAATGCAGGGGTGTCAATATTGTTAGCCATTACTGCATACTGTATATATATATATATATATATATATATATATATATATATATATATTGTATAGAATAATATTAGAATATGTATGCAAACTTTAGGCGTGAATGTAAAAAACTTGTATGGTGTCCTTAGGCATGCTTTTTTACTTATTTTAAAGGGACAGTCTATACCAGAATTGTTATTGTTTAAAAAGATAGATAATCCCTTTATTGCCCATTCCCTAGTTTTGCATAACCAACACAGTTATATAAATACACTTTTTACCTCTGTGATTAACTTGTATCTAAGCCTCTGCAAACTGCCCCCTTATTTCAGTTCTTTTGACAGACATCCATTTTAGCCAATAAGAGCTGGCTCACTGGAACTCCACGTGCATGAGCACAGTGTTATTTATATGACACACATGAATTTACACCCTCTAGTGGTGAAAAACTGCCAAAATGCCCTGAGAGAAGAGGCAGCCTTCAAGGGCTTAGAAATTAGCATATGAACCTCCTAGGTTTAGATTTTAACTAAGAATACCAAGAGAACAAAGTAAAAAGTAAAAAAAAAAGTAAATTGGAAAATCTTTTAAAATTTCATTCTCTGGGGTCAATTTATTTATGTTCCTCTGATGAAGAAGGTATAGAAAATGTTGACATGCCTTCAGATGCATAAGGATACATTTGTTGAGGTCAAACACACTACCTGGGCGGTTTTACATCTCACACACCACTATATATCATATCGGTTGATGAACTGGAGAATTTTTAACAATGTGTATATACCATGTTTTACTGATACCTCATATTTGATTGAGGTCATGCAGTGTAAGCAAGTTTTACTATAGATATAATAAAATTAAGTTGTCTTTATCCAGTGGCGGCTTGTGGGTTATTCAAATGGGGGTTCACGAACCAGTTATGTAAAATAGTTATATATATATATATATATATATATATATATATATATATATATATATATATATATATCACAAAATGTATCACACCAAAAATGTATAAAATACCTATGTGGTAAAATATCAGCCTAGTTTTTTTCACAATTCCCACTTATATAACAGGAGTAAGGGAGAAGGGTTTTGGAGTCAGACTAGCAGTGCAAACGAGTAATGGAGAATGGCTTTGGAGTCAGGCTAGTAGCTCGCAAGAGCCTGCACCCCCTAATCATGGCTAATTCCTTCTTCTCTTGATTGCCTAAGTCCTGGGGGGAAATGTATAAATGACCCCACCTCCTGCTCTATTGGTGATTCCCCCCTGTGTTTCCTATTCTGAGGAATAAATAGTCCCCAGTGTGCCCCCATTTCCCCCTCCCACGTCCCTACATACAGGAATTTGTATACTGTAAACAAATCCTGATTTATTATAGCTTGTCAAAATGTTTTATTTCTTCCATTGTTTGCACTCACTAGCACTGCCATGGGCATGTCCCTCCTGTCAATGGGTCACAGGTGATGGTTATATGGTTCTTTGTTACTGCTCTTCCTAATCCTCTGTGCTGTCCCAGGTGATGGATATATGATCCCCGGCTCCTGATCTCACTAGTCCCCATTGCCTGTCCCTGTGTTTCAAGGTCTTGCTTTCCTGGTCACTGCTCCCTGTACCCCACATGCCAAGTCCCTGCTTCCCTGGGTCCTGTCTACGGGGGTATATGGTCGCTAGTTGCCGGGGCCTCCAGCGACCCTGAGCACCTCCCAGTATTAAGCAAGTCACAGTCCCACAGTAATCGGAGCTTTCCAAACCCACACGCTGGCACTCACCTCTGTCTTTAGCCGGCAATTCTCACACTCCCCTCGGCCCGCTGCGCTTTAGATATGCGACCAATCCCTCTGCTCTCATTCAGATCCAGACAGGGAGAAGGAGAGGGAGGGCCGGTGAAAGGAGGAGCCACTCAGGCCAGCAGTACGTCCACTGTATGGTGATGGCTGGCCTCCTTAAAAAAAAAAAACTTTAAAAAAAAGTGCTCCTTCTGCTGCCCGCCCATAAAAATGGCCCAATTTGCACATGAAAATTGTGCGATTAGCAAAGGTATAGGCTCTGTTATGGGCGGCGCAGCAGGCACATAGAAAAAATGTGCAAAGGGATATGGCAGGCTATACCTCTCTACCGCACGTGCGGTAGAGAGGTATAGAGGTATATAAAAGGGTTCTTTTTTTTTATTAAACTCGAGAGTCTAAACTGTAAACATTTTTAACTGAATAAATATAATTTTTCCAATAGGGGGGCTATTTGAGAAATTATATTTATTCAGCCAAAAAATGTATTTTCTTTCTCAGGGGCCAGGGGGCCAGGGGGTTCACGTGCGGCTGTGCTCCTATGGAGGAGCCTCCACTGTCTTTATCTATACAGTGTTGCACTATTTGGTGTGTGCTTTGTTCCCCTTTATAAATCCTCCGGTTCCTGGTGACATGGAGAGAGAGGAGGGGATGGATCGAAACCAGGCAACATTGAAGGAGGATCACAGACCAGTTGGGGAGCTCACTGATTGATTATGTATGTGGCACTTACCTAATATGATTGGGGTAATTTCCAGTAAGTAGGAAATCTACATAGAATCACTACTTTTTGAGCACACCAACTGTCACTATTATTGGAATCAGGTATTTTTGTACCTTTGGGGACTATTGCTATAGCTTCTTTTTTTCTACAGTGGCTGGGGTTCCACTTCTTATATTTAAGAATTCTGCATATAAGAGAGTGGTTTTATCGTATTTAATTATTAATTGTTCTTAAAACTAGTTTTAATGAATTTTAGGTTGCTGTAAAATATTGATATTTTAACTGTGAAGTGCACGTTTAACAGATAGTGAATTCATTTATTGACTGATTACCTTATAAACTATAAATTATAAATTGTAGTTTGTACAATTAGGATTTGGACCTTCGGCATTTATAGACCTCCTTTAATCTTATTTCTGCACCTATTTTCCTCTCTTTTTACCCATATATATATATATATATTATATATATATATCTTAATATAGAACAAGTGTACTACAGTGCAATGTTATAGGTAAAACTCGACTGCGCAGTTGTGATTGCAATATTATGAAATATGAATATTGCAATTGCGCAATCGCATTCTTAAAATAAGTAAAAAAACACACCTAAAGACACAATACAAGTTTTTTACAATCACACCTAAAGTATACACTAACACTACACTATACAATACATAAACATTAAACAATATATACAGATATCATATACCCACAATTCCCCAACTCCTATTGGTGTATTATTGATATATTTAATTCACTATTGTATTATAAGAACATGGTTTGAGTTTCTGTTGACACATGTAAATCGTATTGTCATACAGTACTGTGTAAAGGGATCATTTATATTACACGTTCGATGTAGGTGGAGAATATATCGCCAGTATCAAAGAAGCATTGTCAGCCACATAAATATATGGTAAAACGTCTCTTGGTGATGCTGCCTTCAAACAGTACTGTCTGCCCTTTCTCGACATCCCAACGAATCCCTTTTGAATATCTCGCTGCCTTGCGCCACTTTCGATCATCGGGGCCTCAGTAAGTTATGCATTGACACACTGACATCTATGTTGCATATAGACTTCTGTGCATTAAGTAATTTGACAATAACAGAAAGACAATTAAAATTATGCACAGTAATATATGTGATAGATAGATAGATAGATAGATAGATGGATGATAGATTGATATAGATTTAGGGGCCGATTTATTAACAGTTAGATGGACATGATCCGCTGTAGTGGATCATGTCTGGCTGAAATCGCTGAATTTAACATTTCACAAGCAGTTCTGGTATACTGCTTGTGCAATGCCGCCCCCTGCATATTCGCGGCCGCTAGCAGGGTGTGTCAATCAAACCGATAAAATTTGATCGGGCGGATTGATGTCCGCAAGCCTCAGAGGAGGCGTACGAGTCTTAAGACCACTGCTTCTTAACTCCTGTTTCCGGCGAGCCTGAAGACTCGCGCGGAAACAGGAGCATTCAACCCTTAATAAATCAACCCCTTAATATATATAATCTGGAGAGGGAAAATATGATAAATATAATGAGATTTATAGACATGTTTCATGAAATAGTAAAAATACTCACAAAGACACTAGACTCCTATACATCTTAGACTCTCAAACCACTCAAATTTACATCACATTACATACTTATAAACTTGCTCTTAAACACCCAGACACCAAAATCACTCCTAAATCCCATTTACACACCGCTGATTAAAAAAAAAAAAAAGTATTTCCATTTACACCCAAGACTAGCTGTTAAAAACACCCCAAACTACTAGTCAGCATTAACTGACAGAGTTCCCAGTCTCACAGACACTGCCTCTATCTCTCTCAATACCCAGCAGAATCCTTTCAACTTCCTCTGTCTCATCCCTTTATACTGCTGTTTATCAGTGCAGAGCTAGCAATTAATGTGTTACTGTGCAGCTGCTGAAACAGTAAATAGAAATTACTTAAAGAACCATTAAAGTTGACATTTTAACAACTTATAAAATGTTTATTTATTGCAAATGAAACATTATTGCAATATAGATTCATTATCTATTTTGCTGCCCTTTGGTGTAAAATACATCTAAAAATAGTTTTCTTTTTTATTTTCTCCCAGGGAGATTTGGGTTAATATTTTTAGACAATTTATGTGACCTCTTGTATACTTCCCCCTCCCCGTAAGATTCTCAGCAGTCACATGTTTGTAAAAGGTCAATTATCAGTTTTGCATCAACAATCATGATAGGAGAAGCATTCTTGGCAATAGTAACTAAGTTGAGTCAGTGCTAAACCACCTTAAAGGGACACTGAACCCAATTTTTTTCTTTTGTGATTCAGATAGAGCATGAAATTTTAAGCAAATTTCTAATTTACTACTATTATCAAATTTTCTTTGTTCTCTTGCTATCCTTATTTGAAAAAGAAGGCATCTAAGCTATTTGTTTGGTTAAGAACCCTGGAAAGCACTTGTTCATTGTTGGATGAATTTATCCATTAATCAGCAAAAACAACCCAGGTTATTCACCAAAAATGGGCCGGCATCTAAACTTACATTCTTGTATTTCAAATAAAGATACCAAGAGAATGAAGAAAATTTGATAATAGGAGTAAATAAGAACGTTGCTTAAAATTGCATGCTCTATGTGAATCACGAAAGAAAAAAATTTGGGTTCAGTGTCCCTTTAAGGGAAGAGATATGGACAGGCTTCCCTAGTCTCTCTCAACTGCACATGTGCAAACAAAGTTCATGCTATATCTGAGTGTTAGCTTGTGATTGGTTACCAGGATTCTTCTTTTGTTCTAAGGGCCAGGGAAATGAATCAACATAAAACAATATACTCATTTGACAAAATAAAGCTGCAATTTTTATTGCAAAATTATTCTCAGGTTCAAAATCATGTACTGTAGTTTACAATTTGTGTTTAGTGGTCCTTTAATCAGTTGCGATGCGATCATCAACAGGACTCCAGACAGCAGACAGAATGTAAGTCTCATTATGTGCTGTCACTGGTAGATGCCCCTTGGGTCCCATGGGCCCAATGTGACCCATTATAAAGCAGGCCTTTACTGAATATAATAGGATAAGCTTCTTATTTCAAGATGGATATCTTGCATTCTGTAATTCTCATTTTGGAGATAGCTCAGATAGTGACAACTATAAATTTAAGAAATACCTAGCTTTATGCATCCAGGCCTTTTCATTTTACTTGCATTTCTAGTGGAATACATCATTTACCAGTTTGAAGTTTCTAGACAGCAACCGTTCCAAGAATTTTTACCTAGGTATTGGTAGTTCATCACTAATAAGGGCTCAATTGATTTCTGGAACTCGTTTCTTAAGTGACAAGTGAAAGAAAGGAGTTGGACATACCTTCTTGATTATTTTTTTAAGAACTTGAGATTGAAAGTCACTTGTGCTTAAAGCTTCCTGGTGCTATGAAACATTTTTCTTTTTGTGGGTATAATTCTAGATATTCACATATGCCAAATTTTCTTGTAGAGGAAAAAAGATGTTGATAATTGGACAATCAATCAAGAATCATTGGGCTATGCATTTTTCATATGGAAAACCCCATGGTAGTCTTGTGTCTATTATTGTCTTCCCTGTAGGTAATTTCTTATGCATTTCTTTTTTTACATAATTGTGCATTCTGGCATAATGGAATAGGAATTGTGTGGATTTGATACAAAAGAGTTAACTTTCCTCCTATATAAGGTAAAGTAGATTCATTACAGTAACGACTTGTCTTGTTTTTTTATATCAGCAGGTGCCAGCTATAAGTAAAGAAGTGGATTCAGTTTGAGGTCATCTCAGCACTCAGAGGGCTGATTAATACAGCACACAGAGGAGGTCCAGAACTTACTTACAAGCACTCGGCTAAGATTAAAAGCAAAAATGGAAGATTTAGTTACCACATCTGGCCAAATGGGACAAGCCCAGGTACCACGTCAAGGTCTCTCCCAAAACCTGGGTCCCTAAACAGCTAAACAATGCATGCTCTTAATCAAACAAACTGGGAACAAGTGAAGGGTGCACAGACTTATGTAATCACCCTAGACACATGCAAAACACGGAATGCACTCTCAGACTGGACTGGGTACACATCCAATGACCCTGCAACATGAACAGCCCTGGGTGCTCAATAGCTAATGCAGGAAGCTGCACTTTCCCCAGAATCCCAGGCAGTTAACTCCAGACTGGCCTGGATGCAAGGCCCATAGGGAAAATTACAAAACAAATTAATACAGCACACAGAGGAAGTCCATCACTCACTTACAAGAACTTACAGCAGAGGTGCTTTGTCTCAGCAGCCAGGTAAGCATAGGTGCTTGGCTGCAGAAACAGGGTAAGCATACACAGGAATCAAGCTAAGTCTCAGGAACAGGAGTCAGGGAAGTATGCTTTGAATAGGGCAATAACTCAGCAGGGAGTCAAGGGCTGATTGCACTTTATAGGAAAGTCCCACGCCAGAGTCCTCGAGGTGGGAGCTTCTGTAATCAATAGGATAACTGTTTAAATCCCAGGAAGGCACGGCCACGCGTTCCTAGGGAGTTGCAGCACAACAGCTTGAAACTGAACTCAGTGTCTCTCCAAATAGAAAGCATGAAAGGGGTCCTCCAGGTCCTGACAGAAAGGAAATACATTCTTGAATATGTGACCTCAGAGTCACCAGGAAATGCCTCACATCTTCAAAAAAATATATACAGAGACCTTCTGCTGAAAATCCTCTCAAGCAACTAAAAGCTACCAGAGTCCAGAAGGCATATGCACCCCAACATCCTTGTCAACCTAGGTATATACTAAGTTATTAGGCCTTTAGTGGTATCATGCAAAGCAAGGATACTTTGATGAGTTCTGACATAGAACCACAAGGTATTCGTGGGGCTCGGGCCTTTTAGTCTACTATCATGGCATGATTCTACCACAGGATATATCATCCTTTCATGGCCATCTACCTCACTTTGACTTGTACCCTCTGGACCTGAATCCCTCACTAACTGTTCCCTTCTAACCCCCCTCAGTCTTTAAAGCTCAGCTTTTGACATTAGATAGTCCAAGCCCACTGTGACTCTTGCTGCCTAAGTTCCAATATGAGGTTCTGTTATTTTTAGGGACACTTCCTTTTTTTGGCAATTCATAAACTCTAACTGGCAAAAAGGGTGGGAGGTGTCAAAAGATGTATGAGAAATGTATACTTAAACAAATTATTGTAACATAGTAGATGAGGTTGAAAAAAGACTGAAGTCCATTGAGTTCAACCTATACAAATCTAAAATACTTACAAAAAGCTCCAGTTAAAGGGCCATTATACACTCATTTTTTCTTTGCATAAATGTTTTGTAGATGATCTATTTATAAAGACCATAAAGTTTTTTTTTTTTTAAAATGTATAATTTTGCTTATTTTTAAATAACATTGCTCTGATTTTCAGACTCCTAACCAAGCCCCAAAGTTTTATTTGAATACCATCAGCTACCTTCTCCAGCTTGCTCCTGTTTGTTATTTATTTATTGCTATTACAGTGAAAAAACGTTTCTGTTGCAAGAGATTACATCTCCTTTCCTTCAACCTTAAATTGTGAACTCTTGTCACAAACAATTTTCTTGGAATAAACAGCGCTTTTGCCATCTCTGTATATGGGCGTTAAATATATTTATATAATGTAATCATGTCACCTCTCAAGCACCTTTTTTCTAAAGAAAACAGACCCAGTTTGGCTAGCCTCTCCTCATAGCTTAAATTATCCATTCCACTTATTAGCTTTGTGGCCCTTCTCTGAACTTTTTCTAGCTCTGCAATATCTTTTTTTGCGATTGGTCCCCAGAACTGCACTCCATACTCAAGGTGAGGTCTTACCAGGGATTTATATAGTGACAGAATTATGCGTTCCTCCCTTGAATCAATGCATCTTTTAATACATGCTAGTATCTTATTAGCCTTTGTGGCCGCTGCTATGCATTGTGCACCCATCTTTAGCTTGTTATCTAATACTACTCTCAAATCCCTTTTCTCCTCTGTTTGGCTAAGTCTTGTCCCATTTAAATAATACGTTGCCTGCTTATTTTTACTTCCAAAATGTAGAACCTTGCATTTTCCCGTATTAAATCTCATTTTCCATTTACCTGCCCATACTTCAAATTTTAGCAGATCCCTTTGTAACGAAAGTTCATCTTGCTCTGACCTAATGACCTTACTTAACTTAGTATCATCTGCAAAAATAGAGATGTCACTATTTAATCCTTACTCCAAGTCATTTATAAAAATATTAAAAAGAACAAGGCCCAGTACTGATTCATGGGGGACTCCACTGATTTCCTTTGTCCAATCTGAGTATGATCCATTCACTACTACTCGTTGCTCCCTATCTTTTATCCAGTTATTTATCCATGAGTTAACATTTTCAGCTATTCCCAGTCCCTTAATGTTGTGCATTAATCTCTCATGTGGCACTGTATCAAATGCCTTTGCAAAATCTAAGTATATCACATCAACTGATTCCCCTTTTTCTATATTTTTACTTACTTCCTCATAGAATCTAATTAGATTAGTTTGACATGATCTATTTCTCATAAAACCATGCTGCTTTGAACTCATACTCTTGTTTACATGAATGAGCTCATCAATATAATCCCTTATAATCCCTTAAAATATCTTCCCCACTATTGATGTCAGACTAACTGGTCTATAGCTTCCTGGATCATCCCTGCTTCCTTTTTTGAAGAGTGGCACCACATCAGCTCCATGCCAATCCTGGGGTACCATACCTGAGGATGAGTCTTGAAAAATTAAGAGTAGAGGTTTGTCTATAACAGTGCTAAGTTCCCTTAACACTCTTGGGAGTATTCTATCTGGGCCTGGAGTTTTGTTTACCTTAATATTATCCAGTTTTTTCCTGATATCCTCTAGACAAAACCGAGTTAATGGTATGGGCTGGCATGTTCTAGTTTGTTCCAAAGTATTGTCCATCGGTTCCCCTCTTGTGTATACTGAAGAAAAAAACTGGTTTAGTACCTCAGCCTTCTCCCTGTCACTGTTAACCATGCTACCCTCCACGCATTTTAATATACCTATATTGTCATTCTTAGATTTGTTTGCTATTTATGTACTTAAAGAACCTTTTAGGGTTAGACTTAGAATCCTTTGCAATTCATTTTTCATTTTCAATTTTGGCTAATTTGATTGCTTTTTTGCACACTGTTATATTCCTTATAAATATTGTATGTTGAGTCTGTACTATTTTCTTTGAATAATTTAAATGCCCTAAGTTTTTTCCTAATTTCTCTAAACACATTTTTATTTAGCCACATGAAGCTATATATCCATCATTAGTAAATATGTTACAACATTTAATATGAAAAAAACTGCTGACTCATAAGTAAACATTTAGATTTTTTTTTCAGTGAAGACATTCAACATTTTATAGCTTTAAAGCAGTTCAAGTATAGTAGCACCCTGTAGTGCATGATTTGTAGATTCAACAGACTTTGATTCAACAGAATTTGTTTTATTCTTTTCGAATTGTAAAAAAAAAAAAAAATGATTTTGGAGCTTCACTATAATAGCAAAAATGCTCAAGCTGATGGTTTTATTCTTTCAAAGCATATTCTAGAGGCCTTTTTTATGAAAGAAAGAAAAAACAACACCAAAAGTATAAACCTAAGAATTTACATCAAAGAAACCCCTTCTGCAATATTTAATAAAAAGTTCTAATTATTAGACAGGTAATAAATAGTGGTAACTGGTAAAACTGAATTATTTACTGAAATAAATATAACAAGGCAGAAAATGGCCATATTAAAGGGACAGTAAAGTCACTATCAGACTTTCATTATTCAAATAGAGCATTGAATTTTAAACAACTTTCTAATTGATGTTGAAAAACATATCTAGATAGGCTCAGGAGCAGCAATGCACTACTGGGAGCTAGCTGCTGATTGGTGGCTGAACATATATGTCTCTTGCCATTGGATCACCCAATGGTCCAGATTACAAGTTGTGATAAGCAGTACAAGATGGGTGAGCACAGCCAACATCTCTCTAGCGCAACCTATAGTTCAATAGATATCGCGACTGCACTAAATAGCTATGGTATTACAAGTTGAAAGTTATAGTTTGTGCTCGAGTGAAAGCCGAAATTGCGCTTGAATATTTAGCGCGGCTTGAGACCTGAAGGAAAGTGTTATTAAAATAAAGTATTACACTTATATGTACACTTTTTATAATAATTATACTTTTACTATTAATAAAAAGTTCTTAAGAGGATTAAAAGGGAGCCTTTCGTTGTCAAATACCTTGAAACATGCAATATAATTTTTATTCAGTTTTATTGTGTTTAATGTATTAATACTTAAAGTTCCTATGTTCTCCGCTTAAAAAACAAGTTCTTTTTCTTTTTAATAGAAATTACTATAAATATTTGTATATAAATAAATATATATATTCATATATATTCATACAGACATATAAGTATATATATACAGTATATATAATATAGATTTTTTTAAAAAAATAATTATATATATATATATATATATGCATGCATTTGTTTAAAATTTGCTCAAACTTGCAGCAGTACTCCTAATTATCCCTTAACAAGGTGGGACGGGTATTCATTCGGTGCCCCCGTGGAATGCGTTTCACTCTATAATACTCAGCAAGCGATTATAAAAATGAGATATATCAACAACTTAATATGAGTAAAGTTTAGCCCCGCCCACTGACCGGATCCCTTAGCTTGCCCACCGCTGGGTCCCTCAAGGACTCATATGCAGCACACCAGGGCAGGGACAGGGGCTGATTATATCCATGATTTTAGATCTGTGGCCCATCATTACAAAATATTAAATATAGAACATAACCAATGATAAAACATTTCACATCAGTGTTTTAGTATCTCTCACAAGTGTATTTTCATGCAGTAGAATTCTGAAATATACTACCTGCTGATCGAAGCTTTCAGGATTAATTATGGCATTTTCATTTGTGACTAAAATCAGAAAACTGTACACCATCTTTTTTTTTATATTAAACAGTTTCAATGTATAAATAATTCAGGTTTTGTATCATCATCCTGTGGGTCAATGGACTGTCAATGTCCTTGTGCGGACACAATAAATTATGCTGTGTAATTTTACTTTGGCTACGGCTAAAAAAAATCAAATGCCTTTTCATCGTCTCTAAATAAAATAAAATAACTGTTTTGACAGAGGTAAGGGTCAGATTTTTCTGCTAGTTGCTATCTTGTTTAAATTAGAATCTTGTTTTTTTTTTTCTCCAAACCCACCCACTTGTCTGCATATTAATTGCATTTCTGCTGTTTTTGCTCAAATGACAGATATGGGTGGATTCTGCTGCTTCAGAATAATTGTTCCCATAATTACATGGCTGACATTTACAATGCAGACAGTGTAACCCCATTACCTTTTTCTGTTAAATCCTGCAACTTAAAATTGCTCTTCTGTTCTGCAGTGTTTCTGCTAGACGTGTTACTCTGTGCAGAGGGAACCACCCTGATCAAAAGGTCCAACAGCAAGCTGCTGCTAGATTAACAATCTATTTAATCACTTGCTTTTATCTTCATTAAAATGCATGTAACATTATTGCTTACTTTATGCAAACCAGCAGGTCATCTGGCAGCCAAATATGGCATGTAATGTTCTATCTATAAGCTAATATGCCAAAAAATGACACAATCAGATTGGATACAAGTATATATTTCAAGGATAGAGTTTACTTTAATAGTTCAGAGGCCTACAGTGATTTTAATATAATTCTAATGAGTTAGTTAAACTCTGCTTTTAGAGTTTGCAATGCAATTTAGGGACATCACAGAAGTCATGTTCACTTTTCAGTATAGCCCAGTTCTTCTCCATCAGCCATTCTGTTGGCAAATAATCCTAAACATGTCTTATACTTGACTGGGCAGTCTGCATAAATTAGCTTTATGGAGATTTACTGTCTACTGCCACCTAGTTGGCAAGAAAATATACTATTCCTATGATTTGTCTCCATAAAACTTAGCAGTTGGAGGGCGGAGGCATGAATAATTTTGTGTTAAAATCAAATAATGAATTAGCATATGTACCCTTAATTTATTCTATTGTAATATTACAGGCAGCAGAGATAATTGTATCTATAATTGTGTAATTTATGGCATTATAAAGGAAAAGAGGCTTCAATTAACATAAAAAATAGGACGTAAATATATTAGTGCCCCCTTTCCTGACAAAAGTTGTACCCTCAAATATGACAATGACATGATTTATTTTTACCTGTTTAATACATATGAATTATTCCAAAGATATTCTTTAAAGGGGCATAACGAGTCTATATTAAAGGGACAGTCAAGTCCAAAAAAAACTTTCATGTTTTAAATAGGGAATGTAATTTTAAACAACTTTCCATTTTACTTTTATCACCAATTTTGCTTTGTTCTCTTGGTATTCTTAGTTGAAAGCTAAACCTAGGAGGTTCATATGCTAATTTCTTAGACCTTGAAGGCCGCCTCTAAGCTAAATGCATTTTTATAGTTTTTCACCACTAGAGGGCATTAGTTCACATGTTTCATATAGATAACATTGAGCTCAAGCACATGAATTTACCATGGAGTCAGCTCTGATTGGCTAAAATGCAAGTGTGTCAAAAGAACTGAAATAAGGGGTCAGTCTGCTGAGGCTTAGATACAAGGTAATTACAGAGGTTAAACGTGTATAATTATAACTGTGTTGGTTATGCAAAACTGGGGAATTGGTAATTAAGGGATTATCTATCTTTTAAAACAACAACAATTCTGGTGTCGACTGTCCCTTTAAAATTAGTCAGCTTTTGTGTCTATATTGTGCTTCTGTAAATTACTCCCCTATTAGTTCTGTATTCTGTACAGTTACACTTGAAGCCAGTTTTTTTCATATGTGTCCCTTTTTAAAGCGGCAATATGGTCACCCTACTTATTATGCTATTCTCCTGTGTCCAGTGGTCCTTTAATAAAGAGGCAGAGTAATAGATCATAGACCATAGTCTAATCCCATTCTTTTCACAACTCAGTTGGTTCTAATTTAAATATTGCCCTATATATTATTCCTTGTATTCTATTCACTGTTTAGTGACACATGTTTTAGTATTATATCTGCTAGCAATATACTTACGGTCTGGGACATTATTGACATGCAATGTGCTGATTGACTGCTAGGAATTATTCTTCTTTATAGCATTTTATAGGAGTCATTAATTTTGTTATCTTCTCTGTATTTTTTGATTACACCGTTTATTGTGCATCATTTTTTTATGTTGCCATGACAGCCATTTTGAATAACCCTCATCTGTATTCTGTTCAATTATTGTTATAATCCATTTGCACTAAAATCCATAATTTGCAGTGAAGGAAAGTGTTTCTTTTTTTTGTGACTGGCATTAAAAAGTTGTTCTGATATGCACAGCTTTTCTTTATTTTCTTTATTTTTACTCCAGCAACAGTTCTGATACACTTCTTGGTATATAAAGGAGCTAACTATGCATTGGTTTGGGTGGTTAAATAATTTAACAGTTTTCTTCTGGGTCAGATTCAATTTTTAGCAAACGTCATTACTGTGAAATGTTCATATTTCACAGATATGGCAACTGTATAGCATGGCTGGTTGTATCATGATTTTATTTTGCTAGATTTTCACAGTAACCACAATGTGAACTTCATAGCACTGTTAGGATATTCATTAGTAGGAAACATGGTTTCTTTTTTTTTCTTAATTACTTACATTTCTTAAATATGGAGTCTTCTGTCTTGTCTTGTGTATGTGTTTTTATATTTTAATCCTTAGTAATAACATTTTTTAATCCAATTTTTTATGTTTAAAGATGATTTAAGACAAAAGGTAAAAGAGAAAATGCTTAATATTAATAATTCAAGTCTGATTTACCTCAAAAGAGGTACAGTGGGATTTGTAATTAAAACAGAACATGGGAAGAATTGGAGATTATCTTGCTAAATTTTTTTTTTGTATATTTAACATTACACATTAAAAACTATAAAATGTATCTCCCCACCCCCAGAAACTGTTAAAGAGGGTCTCTACTTGGTCACAGAGTAGAGTGAATGGCAGCCTTTAATTTGACTGATAAATAGTTTTAAATGCTTCCTTCTTAAAATGTATAAGGGGAGAACTAACATTTGTAAAAAAAAATAATCAGTCTTACTCAAAGGCTACCAATATGCATGGCTAGTCTAAGATCCCTGACCGGTAACCGGGAACTTCCAATCAGGTGGACAGCAAAACTCTAATTCTGATCACCCCTTAAAATAAAAATGAAAAAGACAAGCTAATCTGTTTCAGCCAGAAAATGGGCCTTTTACAAGCAAAATGTATCTATACCTATATATATATAGGTTTAGATATGTATGTTACATTAGCATTATCATATATATACTGTATATAAATATATCTTTAATAATACAAAATATTTTTTTTCTATTTGAAGAACATTGTAAAATATAAGTAACCACTTTGGGTTTTGCATTTTAAATCTAACATGGTGTCGGGTTAGCGCACGTGCAGAATTAGTTATCTTAAGGTGCGTTATTGAAATATTACATATTAATAAATATATTGATAAGAATTATTGATAATTAATATACATAATGTAAAATATACACATACATTCTTTGGATTTTTAGAATAATTTAGTATAGCTATATTAATTATTTACATTAATAATATTTTTCAATATTATAAATGTAATAAATATATACCCAACCTTAAAATAACTTATGTCTGGTTAGTGCACATGAAGAATTGGGGGCCGATTTATCAAGCTCCACATGAAGCTTGATGCCCCTGTTTCCGCGCGAGCCTTCAGGGTCGCCAGAAACAGAAGTTATGAAGCAGCGGTGTAAAGACCGCTGCTCCATAACTTGTCGACCTGCTCTGAGGCCGCGGACAGAAATCAACCCGATCGGATATGCTAGCGGTCGATTGGCCACGAATCTGCAGGGGGCGGCATTGCACCAGCAGTTCATAAGAACTGCTGGTGAAATGATAAATGCCAACAGCGTATGCTGTCTGCATTTATCGATGTGCAGCGGACATGATAGATACATCGTATCATGTCCGCTCGCACTATGATAAATCTGCCCCTTAATATTAACGCACATGAAGAATTAATGTACTGCTGTCAGACTTATGTGCGCAAACTGTTATGTATATTTTACAGTGGATTAGACCTTTTTAAGAACTGGCTCACATACCACAGACTCCAACATTTCACAGCCGGAAATCTAGCAAATAGTGGCACATTATCACTGATATACAAATTATTAATAACTCTGCCACCCACAGCACTACCTTCATACACGGATGCTTGGTCCAGCAAACTTATATCCCCACCGTCCAGGGAAGAATGGAATGCTATTTTTCTTCGCACAGACAAAGCATCCATATCTGCGTCAATTTCAGAAACCAATTATAAAGTTTTGTTCTGAGAATAGAATATTTCCTAATGCATCTGATAGATGCTGGAGAGAGTGTGGAGAGAGAGGAACCCTTATCCACCTATGGTGGACATGTCCAATCATCTCCAAATTTTGGACATCAATAATAGAAAAAATAAACAAATTAATCTCCACACATATAACCCTGGATCCAACTATCGCTCTTCTACACAAACCTATTACCAAACTATCTAAAATCTATAGCAGCTCCCTACACATTCTCTTAAACAGTGCCAAACAAGTTATTCCAATACATTGGAAAACAAACTACACAAACATCACAGAATGGCTCTCCCAGGTACATCCCACTTTTGTGTTAGAAAAACTACACTATCAATTACTTGATCAGATGGATCTATACTATAGTACATCTACAATCCTAGACATAATAATATATATCTCATGCCTTACCACCCTTCAGTAACTTAATGCCTAATCATACAGTTGAGTTCCACTCTTTAAATCAGAATATGACCTTTTGTTTTAATGTTTCATTGTTCTTACACGATTATGTTATAAGCTGTACTTTCTACCTTCACCCATAGGGTGTGTTTAGCTGTGGAAGAGCTTCCATATGGTCAAAGATACATATGCACCCTCTTGGAAATATGGACAATTTTTTTTATGGACCACTAAATTATAAAGGTGCAATGTACCAAGTGTACACTGTTTTCCTATCCTTTTATGTGTATTGTTTTGAAAAATGTTGAATACAAATTTTAAATGTAAAATACAATTACAAGGCTATTTTTAACTTATCAAATTCAACAATGGGCAAAACACACTAAAATTAACCACTGCTATAGTGGATGACATTAGGAGTACCATCATCAAATAGAGTTGTGAGAGGAGAGAGTTCTTTTCTCCGCTAAAGAGTTATTGGGGTTAAGTCTGCATAATATTGGAGTACTGATCCTCTGAATTTGATAGGTTGAAATTTTCTGGAGGCTGTCATTAGTTCTTCTTTTTCTGTGAAGCTTTTGAATTTGATAATAATGTCGCCGGGTGGTGCTTTATCTGATGGTCTTGGTCTTAATGACTGGTGGGCTCTGACTCATTTAAATTCCGCTGCGGCTTGGTCTCCTGTCATATGGTGGAAAAGTGCTGGAAGATAGGTTGGGAGATCTTTTTGTAGGGTAAATTATGGGATTCCTCTTATCCTGATGTTTTTTCTTTGGCTCCTGTTCTCCAAATTATCCACTTTATCCTGCAGGTTACAGATTTTTCCTATTTGTTGTTCAAGGATAGATTGGACATTGCTTAGTTCTTCAGTTGTTGTTGCTTCATTATCCTCCAGAGCCTCTTCTCTGAATCCCAGAGTATGCATATTCCTGCCTGAGATCAGCAAGCTCTTCTCTGATGCATGTAAAAAAGGAAGGGCAAGGACAGCGCTAAAAAAGCTGAAAGATAAATACAACCACTGTGAGGGTATATGTATAAGTTTAATTAATAGATATGTGGAGGTGAACATCAACTACAAAATGCCATATACTAGTGGCTAAATTTAAAATGTTTAAAATATAAATAAGTAACCGGTCACTCGATACTAAATAAACAATCTTCTAAAATTGCTAAATCAAATATTCTAATATAGCTGCAGACTTGAAAAATCTTAAAACAGGCTCATCTTAAAACAGGCTAAAGATAGCATAAAAAATAAAAGTCCATATGAACATTAACAAGAGAGGATATCAACAGTTTGCTAGTGTGATAGCGATCATATGTAAAAACAATAATGAAGTAATACAACTTGAGGCACTTGATGGTCCGTAATATACAATTACAGCGTCTTTGATACTGTATTGAAACTTCAGAGATCAGCCTTAGAAACGGTACAATGATTCCCTTAACAACGGGTATGACGATATCACTTGACAGTCAGGCCCCCCACTTAGCAGGTATAAGGGAAAACTGAAGTGGTGTAACAGGAGGTAATGCATTACCTTTCAAATATATGATTATCTCAGTCTTGTAGTGTAAACACACTTACTTGGATCCTCAGATATGCGTCAGTCTCTTACCCGCCTTGTTCAGTGGTCTTACTATGCACCCCTCTCTTTCCGTGTACTGCTCCACTTCTATTGCGGGTTACGGCGCTGCCGGTCTGCAAGGCTTTCCTGTCACGTTGCGTAGTCTTAACCACGTGCAACACTCCAGCCAATAGTGGCTTCAGAAAGTCGGCTTTCCGTAAATGAGGATTCACACTATAAACCCTCTCACCCCGTGGAGATTACGGAAAGCCAACTTTCTGAAGCCACTATTGGCTGGAGTGTTGCACGTGGTTAAGACTACGCACGTGACAGGAAAGCCTCTAAAATTGGTTTAGAGGTGGAAACGTTACCTCATTGACGAAAGTGCAATACCATGGGCAGCCGGAGGCGCTGTGTTTGCGATCTACTTTCCTTAAAAGATAGGGTGAGTTTAACATAATTTTTTACGAAACGATGACAGAAGCTAATGTTTATTTTTAGTGATGGTAAATCCCAGCGTTTGTTATACGCTTGGGTTTATTATCACTTTAATCAACCCCATTTTGGAGAGAAGACTAATCGCTCCTTCTACTTAAAGAGATAGGGCTCCATATACTAAACATGAAACCCAAATTTTTTTTCTTTCATGATTTAGAAAGAGCAAGCAATTTTAAACAACTTTTTAATTTACCTCTATTATCTAATTTGCTTCATTCTCTTGATATGCTTTGCTGAAAAGCATATCTAGATATGCTCAGCAGCTGCTGATTGGTAGATGCACATAGATGCCTCGTGTGATTGGCTCACCTATGTGCATTGCTATTTCTTCAACAAAGGATATCGTAAGAATGAAGCAAATTAGATAATAGAAATAATTTGGAAAGTTATTTAAAATTGTATTCTCTACCTGAATCATGAAAGATTTTTTGGGGGTTTAGTGTCCCTTTTTAAAGTTAGGGGGGGTGTTAGGTTTAGGGGTTAATAGTTTATTTAGTGGTGGCGATGTGGGAGGCTGGAGGTTTAGGGGTTATTAGGTTTATATAGTGGCAGCGATGTGGGAGGCCGGAGGTTTAGGGGTTAAAAGGTTTATTTAGTGGCGTCGATGTCGGGGAGCGGTGGTTTAGGGGTTAATCATTTTATTTAGTGGCGGCGATGTCAGAGGCGGCGGATTAGGGGTGTTTAGACTAGTGGTTTATGTTAGGGTTTTAGGTTTAAATGTAACTTTCTTTCCCCCATAGACATCAATGGGGTTGCGTTATAGCGATCGCCATTCCGCAATTCAGGTGTTAGTTTTTTTTCTAACACTTTCTCCCCATTGATGTCTATGGGGGAAAGTATGCACTAGCATGTCAAATCAGCCCTCGATTTTTTTGCGGTATGGAGCTTAACACACTATATTGCACAGCAGAAGGAGGCTTTTCAGTAACTTTTAATTGCAGCGCTATGGAGAGTGAAATAACGCAATTTTTTGGGCGTTATTTTTACACCCTGTTTAGCACAAAACTCGCAATCTAGGTGTGTGTTTTTAGCTTTTCTTTTTAAGAAGAAGAGTTAGTGTATGGATATTAATATTCCATAGAACACAGTAGCCGCAGCTTTTCATTTTACCAAGGAGTGTTTTTTACAGCTTCGCACTATGTAAAACACGTTTTTTCGAGTTAACATCTTTTTCAATATTCTATTTTTAGAGAAGCTATATGTTAAAGGGACATTAAACTGCTAGGTATAACTACAGTAGCACAGTTACTACTCACCATGGTATCCTACTGTATCTGCAGCTCTCTTTAAAGCCGTTATCTTATTTAAACCCTTTACAAGTGCTGGTTAGTGAAGCTCTGCATCTTCACACTGCGTGCCGCCATCTTGTAATTTAAGTAAACTCACTGTGACAGAAGCGGTGGGCATTCACACATCAGTGATACTGTTGTCTTCTTAACAAGCCTTACTGTTCTCTTCAGTTTATAGTGCACAATACAGAGGGGGAGCTGTACATTTTTGCAGTAGGTACATTGCTCTTTATTATTCCTGAGGTCTTTTTATATTTGTTGTGTAACTTTTAAACTCTAAAAAAATCTGCATATATTTAAAGTTTCTGTTTTCTGTTATGTAAGTTAACCTAAGTGCAACGTACAGCTGTCAAACCACAATAGCATCACTAATCTGTGAAAGATCACTGTTTCTATCACAGGATACAACAATACGTGTGCTACAAGATGGCGGCTCCCAGTCTAAAGATAAAAAGCTTTACTAATAGACTTCTGTAATGGGTTAAAATAAGAGAACGCCTATAAAGAGAGATGCAGATGTAGGAGTAAAAACACAAGTATGGTGAATAGTAACCTTGTTACTGAAGTTGTAACCAGGAGTTTAATGTCTATTTACCACTGTGTTTTACTTCTAATATTGCGATTGCACTGTACCAGATGTGTCCTATAGGTATATTATTACGTTTTTTTTATTCTTTATTAACATTGGATAGCAAATATGTAGCCGTTCCATGGGTGCTCCATGGGAATAACCTATTTTTTAATGTGAAAACTTGACTTAAAAATGTTGACTTTCCAGAATCCGTTGACGGCGGCACTTGTTGCTTTGTTGCATCAATTTAGATCATCTCGTCTGAACAGAGAGCTTTAGAGAATAGGGTCCAGTAAATGTTTTAATATTGTAAAAATGCTATAATACAGATACTATTCCCAGTTTATCAAATTTTGACCAGTTAAAAAGAGATACATAACATTTCTTATTTAACTACTTAAAGTAAGAAGCCCATATAATAATTTAAATACAATGGGCCAGATTATAAGCATATCGCTTTTACTAAAAGAATATTTGCACTCCACTTTGTAATACTAGCGTACGGAAATGTGCACAGGTATTACAGGTGAGGTGCAATGCGAAGGCGACCTTGTGTTCGCATTGCACTGAAGTATTGCACTCACAAGAGCGTTATTCAATAGGCTCCAATGGGAGCCTTGTTCTCATGCCGTCAGACATGGCATGATAATGTAGCGCAGTGAAGGGGGTAAGTCACACAGCGATGGGCAGCAAATGTAAATATATATGAATATATTCATGTATATTTATGTGTTAATATGTGTATATAAACATATTAACACATAAATATATATGTATATAAGCATATACATATATTTTTATTGGGAACACACAGTTCCCATAGACCACAATGTAAAGGCAATTTTCAGTGCCGTTTATTTTTTCTAACTGCTATATTTTTGTTTATTTATTTTTTAAAGAAAACTAACACTTAAAGGGATCGGAAACCCCAAAATGTTTTTTTTAATAATTTGGATAGAACATACAATTTTAAACAACTGATGGAATAGCATTGCACTACTGGCAGCTAGCTGAAGACATCTAGTTAGCCAATCACAAGAGACATGTGCAGCTAGCTCTCACTAGTGTAGGATATGTGCATATTCTTTTTCAGCAAGTGATACCAAGAGAACAAAGCACATTTGAAGTGAATTGAAAAGTGTCTTAAAATGACATGATCTATCTGAATCATGCAGGTTTAATTTGGACTTTCCTATCCCTTTAAGTTTGTAGGCATTTGGGGGACATTTATAAAATAAACCAGAGATCTAAGCTCATGTTAGCAATGTTATGGCTGTTTATTTATCTTGTGCCCGCATACATGTATGTTTAGTTAGATAGAAAGATACTTAGATAGATAGATAAATAGATAGATAGATATAATAAACTGTTTGTCCATAACTGTTAATCTATATTTTTTTTTTTTCAAACCAGGAGTGAAAAAACTCATGGCTAGATTACAAGTTTTGTGTTATGAGCTGTGCGGTATTAACTTGCTATTTATTCTCACTGCTCACTTACCTACAGAGCTGGTATTACAGGTTTTTACAAACCCGGCGTTAAAAGGCAAGAAGTAAGCGTAGAGCAAAATTGTGCTCCATACCGCACTCTAATACCAGCGCTGCTAAAGTCAGCTGTGAGCTGGTTTTACGTGCTTGTGCACGATTTCCCCATAGACATCAATGGGGAGAGCAAGTCTAACACCTGCCAAAAAGCAGCGTAAAGCTCAGTAACGCAGCCCCATTGATTCCTACGGGGAAACACATTTTATGTTTACACCTAACACCCTAACATGAACCCCGAGTCTAAACACCCCTAATCTTACACTTATTAACCCCTAATCTGCCGCCCCAACATTGCTGACACCTAAATTATACTTATTAACCCCTAATCTGCTGACCCCAACATCGCCAACACCTACATTATATTTATTAACCCCTAATCTCCCGCCCCCAATGTCGCCGCAACCTACCTACACTTATTAACCCCTAATCTGCCGCACCCAATGTCGCCACCACTATAATAAACATATTAAACCCTAATCTGCCATCCCTAACATTGGTGCCACCTACCTACATCTATTAACCTCTAATCTGCCGCCCCCAATGTCGTCCGCCACTATACTAAATTTATTAACCCCTGATCCAGCCAATAGAATGCCAGCTCAATCCTATTGGCTGATTGGATCAGCCAATAGGATTGAAGTTCAATCCTATTGGCTGATTGCATCAGCCAATACGATTTTTTAAACCTTAATTCTGATTGGCGGATAGAATTCTATCAGCCAATTGGAATCTAAGGGACGCCATCTTGGATGACATCATTTAAAGGAACCTTCATTCCAGAAGAAGACGTCGATTGAAGAGGATGTTCCGCGTCTGATGTCTTGAAGATGGAGCCGCTCTGCGTCGGAAGGATGAAGATAGAAGATGCCGTCTGGGTGAAGACTTCT
This sequence comes from Bombina bombina, assembly GCF_027579735.1. NCBI lineage: Eukaryota > Metazoa > Chordata > Amphibia > Anura > Bombinatoridae > Bombina > Bombina bombina. The sequence goes on from NC_069500.1 coordinate 840,651,893, forward strand.
GCCCGTCTGGGTGAAGACTTCTGCCCGTCTGGAGGACCACTTCTGCCGGCTTCGTTGAGGACATCTTGCCACTTGGATGAAGACTTCTCCCGGTAAGTGGATCTTCGGGGTTAGGATTTTTTAAGGGTGTATTGGGTGGGTTTTATTTTTAGGCTAGGGCTTTGGGCCACAATAGAGCTAAATGCCTTTTTAAGGGCAATTCCCATTCAAATGCCCTTTTCAGGGCAATGGGGAGCTTAGGTTTTTTTAGTTAGGGTTTTATTTGGGGGGTTGGTTGTGTGGGTGGTGGGTTTTACTGTTGGGGGGTATTTGTATTTTTTTTTACAGGTAAAAGAGCTGATTTCTTTGGGGCAATGCCCCGCAAAAGGCCCTTTTAAGGGCTATTGGTAGTTTAGTTTATTCTAAGGTTTTTATTATTTTGGGTGGACTTTTTTTATTTTGATAGGGCTATTAGATTAGGTGTAATTAGTTTAAAGATCTTGTAATTTGGTTTTTATTTTCTGTAATTTAGTGGGGTTTTTTTGTAATTTAGCTAATTGTTTTGAATTTAGTTAATTGTATTTAATTTAGGGAATGTATTTAATTGTAGGGTAGTGTTAGTGTTAGTGTAACTTAGGTTAGGTTTTATTTTACAGGTAAATTTGTAATTATTTTAACTAGGTAGTTAGTAAATAGTTAATAACTATTTAGTAACTATTCTACCTAGTTAAAATAAATACAAACTTGCCTGTAAAATAAAAATAAACCCTAAGCTAGATACAATGTAACTATTAGTTATATTGTAGCTAGCTTAGGGTTTATTTTACAGGTAAGTATTTAGTTTTAAATAGGAATTATTTAGGTAATGATAGTAAGTTTTATTTAGATTTATTTTAATTATATTTAAGTTAGGGGGTGTTAAGGTTAGGGTTAGACTTAGATTTAGCGGTTAATAAATTTAATATAGTGGTGGCGACGTTGGGGGCGCAGATTAGGGGTTAATAATATTTAACTAATGTTTGCGAGGCGGGAGTGCGGCGGTTTAGGGGTTAATATGTTTATTCTAGTGGCGGTGATGTACGGAGCGGTAGATTAAGGGTTAATAAAAAAAATCGTGTTTGTGATGCGGGAGGGCCTCAGTTTAGGGGTTAATAGGTAGTTTATGGGTGTTATTGTACTTTTTAGCACTTTAGTTATGAGTTTTATGCTACAGCTTTGTAGAGTAAAACTCATAACTACTGACTTTACAGTGCGGTACAAATCTTGCGGGATAGGCTGTACCACTCACTTTTTGGCCTCCCAGGACAAGCTCATAATACCGGCGCTATCGAAGTCCCATAGATAAAAGACTATACGCAATTTGCGTAAGTTGATATGCGTTAAGGCCAAAAAAGTGTGCGGTACAGCTGTACCTACAAGACTCGTAATAGCAGTGGTAGTAAAAAAGCAGCGTTATGAGGCTTAACGCTGCTTTTTTACTTATAACACAAGACTCATAATCTAGCCGCAAGACTTTAAGAAGTGTAAATGCCTGTCATCTACAAAAGTTTGATCATATTATACCGTAAATAGTTCCCACAGAGAGGTTGTGTTATCTTTGGACACCAAATCTATAACATCTGAGAAGTTTAATATCTATTATAGTCTTCATCCAAGCCGGGCCGAAGTCCTCAACGAAGCCGGGAGAAGTCTTCATCCAAGCTGGGCAAAGTGGTCCTCCAGACGGGCAGAAGTCTTCATCCAGACGGCATCTTCTATCTTCATCCATCCGGCGCGGAGCGGGTCCATCTTCAAGATATCCGACGCGGAGCATCCTCTTCATCCGACGACTAAAGGTGAATGAAGGTAACTTTAAGTGACATCATCCAAGATGGCGTCCCTTAGATTCCGATTGGCTGATAGAATTCTATCAGCCAATCAGAATTAAGGTAGAAAAAATCCTATTGGCTGATCCAATCAGCCAATAGGATTGAGCTTGCATTCTATTGGCTGATCCAATCAGCCAATAGAATGCGAGCTCAATCCTATTAATTCCGATTGGCTGATAGAATTCTATCAGCCAATCGGAATCTAAGGGACGCCCGTCTGGAGGACCACTTCGCCTGGCTTGGATGAAGACTTCTCCTGGCTTTGTTGAGGACTTCGGCCCGGCTTGGATGAAGACTTCTCCCGGTTAGTGTTAGGTTTTTGTAAGGGTGTATTGAGTGGGTTTTATTTTTAGGTTAGGGTTTGGGCTTGCAAAAGAGCTAACTGCCCTTTTCAGGGCAATGGGGAGCTTAGGTTTTTTTAGATAGTATTTTATTTGGGGGGTTGGTTGTGTGGATGGTGGGTTTTACTGTTGGGGGGGTTGTTTGTATTTTTTTTTCAGGTGAAAGAGCTGATTACTTAGGGGCAATGCCCCGCAAAAGGCCCTTTTAAGGGCTATTGGTAGTTTAGTTTAGGATAGGTTTTTTTTAATTTTTTGGGGGGGTTTATTTTGATAGGGCTATTAGATTAGGTGTAATTAGTTTAAATATCTGTAATTTGCTTATTATTTTCTGTAATTTAGTGTTTGTTTTTTTTTGTACTTTAGCTAATTTAATTTAATTTAGGTAATTGTATTTAATTTAGTTAATTTATTTAATTATAGTGTAGTGTTAGGTGTTAGTGTAACTTAGGTTAGGTTTTACTTTACAGGTACTTTTGTATTTATATGTATAGGTAGTTATTAAATAGTTAAAAATTCTGCTCTTTTGCCTGTAAAAGAAAAATACAACCCCCCAACATTAAAACCCACCACCCACATACCCCTAATCTAACCCAAATCCCCCTTAAAAAAAACCTAACACTACCCCCCTGAAGATCATCCTACCTTGAGTCGTCTTCAGCCAGCCGACCATCGATGGAACCGAAGAGGAGATCCGGAGCGGCAGAAGTCATCATCCAGGCAGCGCTGAATAAGTCTTCCATCCGATAGAAGTCTTCATCCAGGCGGCGTCTTCAATCTTCATCCATCCGGAGCGGAGCGGAGCCATCTTCAGACGAGCTGATGCGGAGCCATTCTCTTCTTCCCGACGACTAACGACGAATGGATATTCCTTTAAGGGACGTCATCCAAGATGGCGTCCCTTCAATTCCGATTGGCTGATAGGATTCTATCAGCCAATCAGAATTAAGGTAGGAAAAATCTAATTGGCTGATTGAATCAGCCAATCAGATTGAAGTTCAATCCGATTGGCTGATCCAATCAACCAATCAGATTGAGCTCGCATTTTATTGGCTGTTCTGATCAGCCAATAGAATGCAAGCTCAATCTGATTGGCTGATTATAAAATATATTAAATGTATATATATATATATATATATATAAAAAATAAATAAAATATATTAAATGTTTGTAACTTATTATTTTTATTTTTTGTAACTTAGCTTTTTTTATTTGTTGTACTTTAGTTAGTTTATTTAATTGTATTTAATTGTAGTTATTTGTAACTAATTTATTTAATTTATTTAATGATAGTGTAGTGTTAGGTTTAATTGTAACTTAGGTTAGGATTTATTTTACAGGTAATTTTGTATTTCTTTTAGCTAGGTAGTTATTAAATAGTTAACCCCTTAACGACTGAGGACGTGCAGGGTACGTCCTCAGAAAAAAGGCAGTTAATGCCTGAGAACGTACCCTGCACGTCCTCAGTGTGGAAAGCAGCTGGAAGCGATCCTGCTCGCTTCCAGCTGCTTTCCGGTTATTGCAGTGATGCCTCGATATGGAGGCATCCTGCAATAACCTTTTTAAGTAATCCGGTGCAGAGAGAGCCACTCTGTGGCCCTCTCTGCACCGGAGATCGGTTGCTCCCTGTGTTGGTGGGTGGGAGCCGGACCGGGAGGCGGGTGGCGGCCATCGATGGCCCTGTGGAAGTGAAGGGGGGCGGGATCGTGGGCGGGGGTGGCTGGGGGCGCGCACGGGCGTGCGCGCGTGCACGGGAGGGTGGGGGCGGGCGCGTGCACGGGGAGGGAGCGGGTGGGAACCGCTACACTGCAGAAAATGTGCAAATAAAAAAGATTAAAAAATCGAAAAATAAAATAATCAGCAAAGTGGTGGGGGTTTGTCTGTGGGGGGGGAAGCTACACTACAGAAAAAAAAAAAAAAACAAAGAAAAAAAAAACACATTTTATTGTAAACTGGGTACTGGCAGACAGCTGCCAGTACCCAAGATGGCCCCCAATAAGGCAGAGGGGAGGGTTAGAGAGCGGTTTTGGGGGGGATAAGGGAGGTTGGGGGCTAAGGGGGGGATCCTACACAGTAGCATATGTAAATATGCTAAAAAAAATTCATTTTTTTTTTAAAACCCTTTTATTTTAGTACTGGCAGACTTTCTGCCAGTACTTAAGATGGCGGGGACAATTGTGGGGTGGGGGAGGGAAGGGAGCTGTTTGGGAGGGATCAGGGGGTGGGATGTGTCAGATGGGAGGCTGATCTCTACACTAAAGCTAAAATTAACCCTGCAAGCTCACTACAAACTCCCTAATTAACCCTTTCACTGCTAGCCATAATACACGTGTGAGGCGCAACAGGATTTAGTGGCCTTCTAATTACCAGAAAGCAACGCCAAAGTCATATATGTCTGCTATTTCTGAACAAAGGGGATCCCAGACAAGCATTTACAACCATTTGTGCCATAATTGCACAAGCTGTTTGTAAATGATTTCAGTGAGAAACCTAAAATTGTGAAAAATTTTACGTTTTTTTTTAATTTGATCGCATTTGGCGGTGAAATGGTGGCATGAAATATACCAAAATGTGCCTAGATCAATACTTGGGGTTGTCTACTACACTACACTAAAGCTAAAATTAACCCTACAAGCTCCCTAAAAGCTCCCTAATTAACCCCTTAACTGCTGGGCATGATACACTTGTGGTGCGCAGTGGCATTTAGCGGCCTTCTAATTACCAAAAAGCAACGCCAAAGCCATATATGTGTGCTATTTCTGAACAAAGGGGATCCCAGAGAAGAATTTACAACCATTTATGCCATAATTGCACAAGTTGTTTGTAAATAATTTCAGTGAGAAACCTAAAGTTTGTGAAAAAATTTGTGAAAAAGTGAACAATTTTTTGTATTTGATCGCATTTGGCGGTGAAATGGTGGCATGAAATATACCAAAATTGGCCTAGATCAATACTTTGGGATGTCTACTAAAAAAAATATATATAAATGTCAAGGGATATTCAGGTATTCCTGAAAGATATCAGTGTTCTAATGTAACTAGCGCTAATTTTGGAAAAAAATGGTTTGGAAATAGCAAAGTGCTACTTGTATTTATGGCCCTATAACTTGCAAAAAAAGCAAAGAACATGTAAACATTGGGTATTTCTAAACTCAGGACAAAATTTAGAAACTATTTAGCATGGGTGTTTTTTGGTGGTTTTAGATATGTAACAGATTTTGGGGGTCAAAGTTAGAAAAAGTGTGTTTTTTTCCATTTTTCCTCATATTTTATCATTTTTTTTATAGTAAATTATAAGATATGATAAAAATAATGGTATCTTTAGAAAGTCCATTTAATGGCGAGAAAAACGGTATATAATATGTGTGGGTACAGTAAATGAGTAAGAAGAAAATTACAGCTAAACACAAACACCGCAAAAATGTAAAAATAGCCTTGGTCCCAAACGGACAGAAAATGGAAAAGTGCTCTGGTCACTAAGGGGTTAATAACTATTTAATAACTATTCTAACTAGCTAAAATAAATACAAAGTTACCTGTAAAATAAATATAAATCCTAAAATAGCTACAATATAATTATTATTTATATTGTAGCTATTTTAGGGTTTATTTTACTGGTAAGTATTTAGTTTTAAATAGGAATAATTTATTAAAGTATAGTGTAGTGTTAGGTGCAATTGTAACTTAGGTTAGTTTTTATTTTACAGGTAAATTTCTCTTTATTTTAGCTAGGTAGCTATTAAATAGTTAATAACTATTTAATAGCTATTGTACCTAGTTAAAATAAATTGAAAGTTACCTGTAAAATATAAATAAATCCTAAGATAGCTACAATATAATTATTATTTATATTGTAGCTATATTAGGGTTTATTTTAAAGGTAAGTATTTAGTTTTAAATAGGATTAATTTATTTAATAAGAGAAATATTATTTAGATTTATTTAATTAATATTTAAGTTAGGGGGGGTTAGGGTTAGGGTTAGACTTAGGTTTAGGGGTTAATAATTTTATTACAGTGGCGGCGGTGTAGGGGGGGGCAGGATAGGGGTTAATAAACTTATTATAGGTGGCGACGGTGTAGGGGGGCAGATTAGGGGTTAATAAGTTTAATATAGGTTGCGGCGGGGTCCGGAGCGGCGGTTTAGGGGTTAAACTATTTATTTAGTTGCGGCGAGGTCGGGGATCGGCAGGATAGGGGTTAATAATTTTATTATAGGTGGCGACAGTATAGGGGGAACAGGATAAGGGTTAATAGGTATCATATAGGTGGCGGCGGGGTCTGGGAGCGGCGGTTTAGGGGTTAATACATATATTATAGTTGCGGCGGGGACCGGGAGCGGCGGTTTAGGGGTTAACATATTTATTATAGCTTGCAGTGGGCTCCGGGAGTGGCGGTTTAGGGGGTAATAACTTTATTTAGTTGCGGCGGTGTAGGGGGGGACAGATTAGGGGTGTTTAGACTCGGGGTACATGTTAGGGTGTTAGGTGTAGACAGCTCCCATAGAAATCAATGGGATGTCTGGCAGCAGTGAACATGAACTTTCGCTATGGTCAGACTCCCATTGATGCCTATGGGATCCACGGCCTCCAGGGCAGCGGTTTGAAAACCAGGTACGCTGGGCCGGAAAAGTGCCGAGCGTACCTGCTAGTTTTTTGATAACTAGCAAAAGTAGTCAGATTGTGCCGCACTTGTGTGCGGAACATCTGGAGTGACGTAAGAATCGATCTGTGTCGGTCTGAGTCCTGCGGATCGAAGCTTACGTCACAAAATTCTACTTTTGCCGGTATCTAGGGTTTGATAACTAAGGCAAATCAGCCTTGCCACAAATACGCTTCGGAATTCCAGAGTATTTGAGGTTGACGGCTTGATAACTACCCCCCTAAATCTCAGTTTCCCCAGACTTAAATTGTGACCTCTCTGTATATGGGACTTGAAAATATTTATATAAAGTAATTATGTCACCTCTCAAGTGCCTTTTTTCTAGGCAAAACAGACCCAGTTTGACTAACCTCTCCTCATAGTTTAAATTATCCATTCCTCTTATTAGCTATGTGGCCCTTTTTCAAAGTCTGCAATGTCTTTTTTGAGATCGGTTTCCAGAACTGAACTCTATACTGAAGGTGAAGTCTTACCAGGGATTTATATAGTGACTTAATTATGCTTTTCTCCCTTGCATCATTGCCTCTTTTAATACATGCTAGTATCTTATTAGCCTTAGAAGCCATTGCCCTGCATTGTGCACCCATCTTTAGCTTGTGTATCTTCTACTCCCAAATCCCTTTCCTCCTCTCTTTGGCTAACTCTAATCTCATTTAAATAATACATTGACTGCTTATTTTTTACTTCCAAAATGTAGAATCTTGCATTTTCCAGTATTAAATTTCATTTTCCATTTACCTGCCGATTCTTATTTTTGTAGATCCCTTTGTAAAGCAATTTCATCCTGCACTGACCTAATGACTTTACACAACTTTGTATCATCTGCAAAAATTGAGATGTTGCTATTTAATCCTTGTTCCTAGTCATTAATAAAAATATTAAAAAGAACAGGGCTCAGTACTGATCCCTGGGGGCCTCCACCGATTACCTTTGTCCAATCTGAGTATGATCTGTGCTCCCTGTCTATTATCCAGTTATTTATCCATGAGATAACATATTTAAGTATTCTGAGTCCCTTCATTTTGTACATTAATCTCTTATGTGGCACTGTATCAAATGCCTTTGCAAAAACCAAGTATATCACATCAACTGATTCCCCTTTAACTATATTTTACTTCCTTCCTCGTAGAATCTAATTAGATTAGTTTGACATGATCTATTTCTCATACAACCATGCTGATTTGAACTCATCTTGTTTACAAGAATATACTCATCAATATAATCCCTTTAAATATCTTCCCCACTATTGATGTCAGACTAACTGGTCTATAGCTTCCTGGATCATCCCTGCTTACCTTTTAAAAAATATGCACCACATCAGTTTTATGCCAGTTCTGGGATACTATGCCTGAGGATAATGAGTCTTGAAAAATTAAGAGTAGAGGTTTGGCTATAACAGTGCTAAATTCCTGTAAAACCCTTGTATGTATTACATCTAGACTTGGAATGTTATTTACCTTAAAGGGACATTAAACACTAAATAAATGCTAGAGAGAATGAAGCATTTAAAGGAAAGATCAGTCTGAGAATAACATGTAGATGTATTTGTTAAAGTTTTATTAGCTGTTTAAATATTGACAGAATAAGTGTAACGTTTTAGTGTCTATAAAACAATGGGAGATGCCATGTTGTAATTTATATTACCTTCTCTGCTGTGGCCAATTAGAAACTGTTATAAATAGGTCACTAGAGTGTGCTATGTGGAATATAACAGTGTTCTGCACTTTCATTTCTAACAAGAACTGAAAAACTCACAATAGCAGAATGGAATTACAGGAGAAGGGGATAAAATAAATAATTAAAGTATATTGTATATATATATATATATATATATATATATATATATATATATATATATATATATATATATATATGAGTTAGCATTTTATATTACCATATCTAAGTGTTTAATGTCCCTTTAATATTATCCATTTTTTTTTCCTGATATCTTCTAGAGATAACCCAGTTAATGGTATGAGCTTGTATGTTCTAATTTGTTTCAAAGTATCCCCCATTGGATCCTCTCTTGTGTATACTGAAGAAAAGAACTGGTTTAGTACCACACCTTCTCCCTGTCACTGTTAATCATGCTACCCGTCACAGATTTTAATGTACCTATATTGTCCTTCTTAGTTTTTTTTTGCCATTAATGTACTTAAAAAACCTTTTAGGGTTTGACTTAGAATACTTTACAATTAATCTTTACTTTTCAATTTTGGCTAATTTGATTGCTTTTTTGCATGCTTTGTTACATTCCTTATATATTTGGTATCTTGAGGCTGTACTATTTTCATTGAATAATTTAGATGCCCTACAATTTTTTCTAATTTCTCTTAACACATTTTTATTTAGCCACATTGACATGAATTTATTTATTTTACTTTTATAACCATGTGGTATGTGTTAATATGTATATTTATTTAACATAGTTTTCCTTCCATAAGGAAGGGAGAGTCCACAACTTAATCCTTACTATTGGGAAATACAACACCTGGTCACCAGGAGAAGGCAAAGACACCCCAGTCAAAGGCTTAAATATACCTCCCACTTCCCCTATCCCAAAGTCATTCTTTGCCTTTCGTCACTATTGGAGGTGGCAAAGAAGTGTCAGAAGTTTTATTAAAACCTTTTTGTGGTTCCAAAGAAGGAGGGAACTTTCCGTCTAATTCTGGACTTAAAGTGCCTAACCAAGTTTCTGAATGTTCCCTCTTCCAAGATGCAAACTATACGCTCAATCCTGCCTCTTGTTCAGGAAGGACAGTTTATGAACACAATAGTCCTGAAGGATGCATACCTTCATGTCCCAATTCACAGGGAGCATTTTCACTTCAAGTTCATAGCTCTTCTGTTTGGCCTAGCTACTGCTCCAAGGAAATTTACAAAGGTTCTGGGGGCTCTTCTAGCCATTGCCAGAACACGAGCTATTGCAGTAGCACCTTACCTGGACAATATCTTGGTACAGGCATTCCTTCTCAGTCTTCTTCGATCACATGGATGGAAGATAAACTTGGAAAAGTGTTCTCTTACTCCAAGTACAAGGGTGAATTTCCTAAGAAATATAATAGACTCCATATCCATGAAAATATACCTCACAGATCAGAGACATTGAAAGCTAACTTTTGCATGACTTGCCCTCCAGGCCTCCTCGAGACCCTCAGTGGCTCAGTGTATTGAGGTAACCTGACTCATGGTGTCCTGCATGGACATCATTCCTTTTGCCAGATTCCATCTCAGACCCTTACAACTATGCATGCTGAGACAATGGAATGGCGACCATTCAGATCTGTCTCAACAGATTGTGCTGGACAGCCTGTCGAGAGACTCGCTTTCCTGGTGACTCTGTCCAGATCATCTGTCCCAAGATACATGCTTTTTGAGACCATCCTGGGAGATTGTGACTACGGACGCAAGACTTTTCGGCTGGGGAGCTGTTTGGGGTGCCAAGAAGACACAAGGTCTGTGGACTCAGGATGAGTCCTCCCTCCGATCAATATTTTGGAACTCAGAGCAATCTTCAATGCCTTGAAGGCTTGGACCCTTCTGGGTTCATCCCGGTTTATCAGATTCCAATCAGAAAATATAACCTCGGTTGCCTATATCAACTATCAAGGGGGAACGAGAAGTTCCTTGGCGATGAGAGAAGTATCTCAGATACTAGAGTGGGCGGAGACTCACAAATGTATGCTGTCAGCGATACACATTCCGGGTGTGGACAACTGGGAAGTTGACTTTCTCAGCAGGCAATCTTTTCACTCCAAGGTGTTTGCAGAGATATGCAATGAGTGGGGGACGACGGAGATAGATCTCATGGCATCCCACCTCAATACCAAGCTACCGAGGTAAAGGGTCGAGGTCGAGGGATCCTCAGGTGGAATTGATAGATGCCCTATCAGTACCATGGAGGTTCAGTCTTATATTTCTTTTTCCTCCATTACCGCTTCTCCCTCATGTAGTGGCTCTCATCAAGCAGAAGCGAGCATCTTTGATTCTGATTGCTCCATCATGACCGCAAAGGACGTGGTTTGCGGATCTGGTGGGGATGTCCTCATCTCCTCAATGGAGGTTACCTTGTTGCAGAGATCTGCTGATACAGGGTCCATTTGTTCATAAAAATCTAGATACTCTGAGGCTGACTGTGTGGAGATTGAACGTTTAGTCTTAGCCAAAAGTGGATTCTCTGAGAGTGTTATCGACATGCTGGTTCAAGCTCGTAAGCCAGTTACTTGTCGTATCTACCATAAAGTGTGGATGACTTACTTGTACTGGTGTGAGGAGCATGGATTTTCCTGGCATAAGGTTAAGGTTGCCAGAATTTTAGCCTTCCTCCATGATGGACTGGAAAAGTGCCTATCTGCTAGTTCCCTGAATTAATATCAGGTTATTATTATCAGGTATTTGTAGAGCGCCAACAGATTCCGCAGTGCTATAAACATAGGCGGTATACAAGGTAACATTTATAGGGGGTCAAATGGGTAGAGGTCCCTGCCGGAGGGACAGATATCGGTGTTACTGCACAAAAGATTGGCTGAGCTTCCGGATTTGCAGTCCTTTGTTAAGGCTCTGGCTAGGATCAGACCCGTGTTTAGATCTGGGGCTCCGCCTTGGAGCCTCAATCTTGTTCTTAGTGTTTTGCAGCAGGCTCCGTTTGAGCCTATGCATGCTGTTGACATTAAATTGTTATCTTGGAAGGTTCATTTTTTGTTGGCTATTGCCTCTGAGCGCAGAGTTTCTAAGACTTTTTCTTTGTAATGTGATCCCCCTTATCTGTTTTTTTCAAACTGATAAGGCGGTTTTACGCACTAAACTAGGGTTCCTCCCTAAGGTGATATTGAATCGTAACATCATTCAAGAAATTGTTGTTCCTTCCTTGTGCCCTAGTCCTTCTTCAGCGAAGGAACGTTTGCTTCATAATCTAGATATGGTTCATGCCTTACTATACTAAGGAATTTAGACAATCTTCCTCTTTGTTTGTCATCTATACGGCGAAGCGTAAGGGGCAGAAGGCTACTACTACTTCTCTATCTTTCTGGCTGAGGAGTGTCATCCGCTTAGCTTATGAGACAGCGGGACAACAGCGTCCTGAGAAGATAACTGCTCATTCCACTAGAGCAGTGGCTTCCTCTTGGGCTTTTAAGAGCGAAACCTCAATGGAACCTGGTCCTCCTTACACACTTTTTCTAAATTTTACATGTTTGATGTGTTTGCTTCGGCTTAAGCAGTTTTCGGGAGAAACGTTTTGCATGCTATGGTGCCCTCAGAATAGCATCCGCCTCTTTTTTCTGTTCCCTCCTCTGGAGCTTGGGTATAGTTTTCTCAACAGTAAGGAATTAAGTTGTGGACTCTCCCTGCCTTATGGAAGGAAAACATAATTTATACTTACCAGATAAATTCCTTTCCTTCCTGGCAGGGAGAGTCCACAACCCTGCCTGTAATTTATTTTTTTGATGGGCAACTCCCTTTTTATATTATTTTTTTCTGGCACCTTTTATACCCTGATGTTTCACCTACTTTTCCTTGTTCCTTAGGCAGAATGACTGGGGAATAGGTGAAGTGGGAGGGATATTTAAGCCTTTGGCTGGGGTGTCTTTGCCTCCTCCTGGTGGCCAGGTGTTGTATTTCCCAACAGTTAGGAATTAAGTCGTTGATTCTCCCTGCCAGGAAGGAAAGGAATTTATTTGGTAAGCATAAATTATGTTTTAAATGTTATCAATTTATATCTTGTCCCAATAACAATTTCCTTAAATCATTGAATTTTGCTAAGCACTAGTCTCATGTGATTTGTAGATGTCAGTGGGGTCATAGGGACAAGGAGGTCTATGTGGAGATATGACTCTCAGAGAGGCTCCAATGCAAGGGAATATCATGTTTTTGTTTTTGTGGATATAGGGCTGAACTGCATGGTAATTTGAGGGTGATATGAGATTTATAAGAAAGTGCAGAAATCATACAGGTTCCGTTAGAGAATATCATCACTGAAAAGTATAAAAATTGAAAATGAGATGATTAATTTGAGCTATTTGGCAGTCAAAAGGTTACTTAAGGAAATGCTGTGTGTGACTGGGTTGTTTAAAGTGTACTTAGGTAACTTACTTGATTGCCAGGAAGCAATTGTACAAGGAGGAGTAAAGAGGAATGTCTATAATCAGTTTGAGCAGAGCCACAGAATGGAGCAGTACTAATAACTAACTGAAGTCCACTGTTTTAGATGTGCTGAGTGAGGGGTGGATTTTGGTGCACAGCTAAACTGGAAGCATCTGAGAGACTGCATTGTTATGTGTTGAAGGAGAGAGGTATGTGTACAGGGTAAATGTGGATGGCAGAAGACAGGAGGTGTCAGTGGTGAGGTAATACAGTTAGAAAAATAAAAATGGAAGTGAAATGATTTTGTGGAAATACTGAATGTGAAATAAACAGAACAGCACCACCTACTGGTGAACCTGAATAACACATGTATCTCAATTCTAAGGGGCTGGATTATCAAGCTCCGAAAGGAGCTTGATGACTCTGTTTCCGCGCAAGCCTTAAGGCTCGCCGGAAACAGCAGTTATGAAGCAGCGGTCTAAAGACCCCTGCTCCATAACTAGTCCGCTGCCTCTGCAATTCGCCTGATCCTATACGCTTGACACTTACTTCTAGCGTCAGATTTGAACAGCCAATAGGATTTCAGTATCTCTCATCCTATTGGCTGATTTGAAGTTCCAAAATCAAACTAGCCAATAGGAATGCAAGGGACGCCATTTTGAAAAGGCTTCCTTGCATTGAAGATTCAGTATACGGCGGCGACTGTATGAAGAGATGCCGCCTGGATGAAGATAGAAGACGCCGCTTGGATGGATGAAGACTTTGCCGCCTGAATGAAGACTTTGCCGCCTGAATGAGGATGGATGTCCGGACTTCAAAAACTGTAAGTGGATCGTCGGGGGTTAGTATTAGGTTTTTTTAAACTTTTTTTGGTTGTTTTTTTAGGCATTCTTAAAAGAGCTAAATGCCCTTTTAAGGGCAATGCCCATACAAATTGCCTTTTCAGGGCAATGGATAGCTTAGGTTTTTTTAGAGTTTTTTTTTATTTTGGGGGGTTCGTTGGGTGGTGGGTTTTACTGTTGGGGTGTCGGGGGGGGCTGATTCTTAAGGGCTATGCCCTACAAAAGGCCCTTTTAAAGGCTATTGGTAGTTTACTGTAGGTTAGGATTTTCTATTTTGTGGGGGCTCTTTTATTTTGATAGGGCTATTAGATTAGGTGTAATTATTTTTATTTTGGATAATTTTGTTTGTTATTTTTCGTAATTTAGTGTTTGTTATTTTTTGTGCTTTAGTATTTTTACATTTTTGGTAATGTAGTATTTTTTTATTTTTTGTAATTGTAGATTTAATTTTATTAGTAGGGTTAGGTTTTATTAAAGTGTAATTTAATTATTTTTATTTGTAGTTATTTTAATTTTAGTATAATAGTAATGTTAGTTTAATTTATTTAGGTTTTTTTAATTTCCCAGGTAAGTTTTTATTTATTTTAAGATAGGGATCTTGTAATTTTAATTTAAAGTTTGGGGGTTGTTAGGTTTAGGGGTTAATAGATTCATTTAGTTTTTGGCGATATGGGGGGTTGGCGGTATAGGGGTTAATAGGTTTATTTAGTTGTAGTGATGTGGGAGGCCAGAGGTTTAGGGGGTAGTAACTTTATTTAGTGGCGGCAATGTTGGGGAGTGGCAGAATAAGGGTTAATATCTTTATTATAGTGTGGGCAATGTTGGGGTGTGAGGGAATAGGGGTTAATAACTTTAGTATAGTGGCGACGATGTTCGGGAGCAGCGGAATAGTGTCACGCTGCTCCTTTGCTCTGCTGTGGCTGTTGCCATGGACACAGGCACTCCCCCTGTTGCTAGGATTTGGCAGTGTAACTGTCAGCACGGTGATGACATCTTACCTATATAAAGGCCTCAGTCTCTCTCGCCTGTGCCCAAGTATAGGTGTTACTCCTTGTGCTCCTGGGAGCTGTATATCTGTATGCTGAATTGCTGTAAAGATTCACTGTTGCTGAACTCTGCCTGTTTTGACTACTCTGCTTGCCTTAACCCCTGAATTGCTGGACTGCTTAACTGTTGATGAACTCTGCCTGTTTGACTATGCTGCTTGCCTTAAACTCTGCATTGCTGGATTGCTTAACTGTTAATGAACTCTGCCTGTTTGACTACGCTGCTTTCTGGATTGCTTTACTGTTGATGAACCATAACTGTGGGAGAATTGCAGTTCAATGTCATTCATTCTCCAGCACAACCAGCAATCTTTGGTCTTCCTTGGCTCTGTATACACAATCCACAGTTCAACTGGATTGAGGGACAGTTGGCCTCCTGGGGTACATCCTGCTTCCACTCCTGTCTGGCTGAAGTTATTCCATTATGCCACATCCCCATTGCCATCCTACAGACCCCTTCAAGCCATCCCTCAATTTACGCAGATTTTGCTAATGTGTTTGAAAAGAAAGTAGCTGATGTGCTGCCACCCCACTGTCCTTATGACTGCAAGATTGACCTTTTTCCTGGAGCCCCACTTCCTAAAGGGAGGACTTATCCACTTTCCAAAGCTGAAACCAAGTCCATGGAGGAGTATATTCAAGAGAACCTAGCTAAAGGTTTTATTCTCCCTTCCTCTTCTCCTGCAGGGGCTGGCTTCTTTTTGTCAGTAAGAAGGATGGTGGGCTTAGACCCTGTATCGACTACAGAGCCCTTAACAACATCAGCTATCCTATTCTGTTAATCATTGAACTTTATGATTCGCTCCAGAATGCTTGCTACTTCACTAACTTGGATCTACTTGGGACATATAATCTTGTTCGTATATTCCCACTGCCTTCAACATAAGATATGGGCATTACGAATACCTTGTAATGCCTTTTGGGATGTGTAATGCTCCTGCTGTCTTCCAGGCATTTGTCAACAATGTCTTCCGTGACCTCCTTATTCGCACTATCATCATCTATCTGGATGACATCCTTATTTTCTTAATAAAAAACTTCTCCCAAATAGTTGCTCCCCTCATTGAGTTAACTAAACGGAACCGAGACTGCAAAAACTGGCCTCCCAAAGCCATGGATGCCTTCTCTCACCTGAAAAAGGCCTTTTGTTCTGCTCCTGTGCTCTGCCATCCTGATACTGACCTGCAGTTCACTTTACAGGTTGATGCCTCTGAGATGCGAGCTGGAGCAGTCCTAACCCAAAGGGATCCCTTATCCTCTAAGTTGCACCACATAGCCTTTTTCTTCAAGCGCTTTACTCCTGCAGAGTAGAACTATGATGTGGGCAATTGTGAACTCTTAGCAATAAGGATGGCTCTGACTGAATGGCATCATTGGCTAAAGGGTACCGCCAATCCCATTTAGATTCTCACTGACCACAAGAATCTGACGTACCTTGAGACTACTCATAGACTAAATCCTCAACAGGTCAGGTGGGCCTTGTTCTTTTCCTGTTTTAACTTTGTGGTCTCTTATCTTCCTGGAGCCAAGAATAAAAAGGATGTTGCCCTTTCCCGTCAGTTTCCTCAGTCAAGTGATTTCTCTGATGCTCCTATTGAACACATCATACCTCCCTCCTGTGTGGTTGCTCAACTTAACACCTCTCTTCTTCAAAGACTGCAACGTGCCCACTCTAGAAAGCCTCCTGAAGCCCCCACGGCTCCCTATATCTTCTTTGTATCTTTGAACCTATGCACCCCTGTGCTATCCTGGGCTCATGATAGTAAACTTTCAGGACATTCTGGTTTAACAAGAACTTTTAAGCTTCTTTCCAAGCATGTATGGTGGCCTACCATGAAGACCAACGCTCAGGATTATGTGAAAACCTGCACGACTTGTGCTGCTAATAAGACTCCTCAATCCTTGCCTCCTGGCTTACTCCAACTATTGTCCATTCCCAAACAACCTTGGACACACATAACAATGGATTTCATTGTGGACCTCCCTCATTCTGACCATCATACGGTTATCTGGGTTATGGAAGATCGATTTTGCAGACTGGCTCATTTTGTACCCTTAAAGAAACTGCCATCTGCCCAAGAGTTATCGTCTCTTTTTCTGTTACATGTGGTACAACTTTATGGCATTCCCGTGAATATTGTTTCTGACAGAGGTCCACAATTCATCTCTGCCTTTTGGAGAGCCTTTTGCAAGTTGATTGGAACCACTGTCTCCTTGTTGTCTGGCTACCATCCTCAGACTAATGGGCTGATTGAGAGAGTGAATCAAGATCTCGAAACCTATCTCAGAACTTTTGTTAATTCTCTCCATACCAACTGGTCTAAGTTGTTGCCCCTAGCTGAGCTGGCAAAGAACATACATTGGCACTCTTCTCTATGATGTTCTCCATTTCAAGCCGCAGCAGGTTACCAACCTTGTGTCTTTCCTCTTTCTGCTCAGTCCACAGGGGTTCCTGCTGCAGACCGACATGTTACTAACCTCACTACTCATTGGCAATGTATTCGCTCTCAGTAATGTTCAGCTGTCTCCAGATACAAGAGGTTTGCTGATCATCATAGAGGTTCTGTTCATGCCTTTTCAGAAGGTGACCATGTTTGTGTCTCTACTCAACATATTCATCTACGTCAACCCAGTCACAAATTAGGGCCTAGGTTTATCAGCCCCTACAAGGGGCGCCATGTACTAAGGCGTCAATTTTTTCGCACAGACCGTATCGAAATAACCCGCCGGCATTCGCACCATGCGGATGGCACTTCGTTACATGAATGTACTAAAAACCAAGCCGTAAAATTTCGCGTCTATTGTGTGTCGAAGACAATCGGATTATTGATAACTTTGAAGCCTCGTTCGGCGCGAAAGAGCAAAGTTAAGAAGCAGTCTGCGACCTGATTGGTTTAGTTCTTTACCCACGTGACGATCTAGGTGTCATAATCGCCAGACAAGTGGCAACGTCTGGCTGCTGACATGTATAAGACCATCAAAGCATCAATAACTTTGGTTAGGTGCCTCGAAAAAGCAGACTGGCTGATGCCAATTATAACGCTAGACACAGCTTGGAATGAACCGGTGGCAAAAAAGTGTAAGGCTGCCAACAGTTTTAATAGTCCGGGTATGGCTTGTGAACGCGCTGTCATTGGTTCAAGGTATTCTGCTATTTCATTGTAAAGTTGCATAATAGCTTCTCTGTCCAAACGGAATCTCTGGATAATCTCTCGATCAGAAATGCTTTCCAAACCCATACCTGGAAGGAAAACTCTAGGGACTCTAATTCTTCTACCTCTCCTTCTCTGCAAGTTGTTAACCGGTGCCTGTATAGCCCTTCTTCCTCGTAAAATTGAATTAATCGGAAAAGAAACATGTGTAAAACTGTCTCCATCTTCATTCACTGATCCAAAAACCAATAATGCTACAATAGTAGTCTAGTCCTTTCACTTAAGTACTTCTACCTGGCGTCAGGTTGATACCCCCTATAGTTTTCTATTGTATTCGCTACCTAAATGGTCGCGAAGCAAATCACGCGAAGTTACAGTGAAAGTTGGAGCGGGCGGATTAGTTGTAACATTCATAATTTTCGATTACAGCGAATTTACGTGCGATCGAACATGTAGTAAGTGGAAAAAGGCTTCGGAACGATGAGTTGAGTAAAATTACGATCGCTGATGAAAAATAGTGTTTTTTCGAGCAGATCGCAGATTGATACATACGAGAAGCAGATCGTGAGCGAATTTTGACACGGAAATACAGACGGACGGTCACTTCGAAGCTTAGTACATGGCGCCCAAGGTCCTTAAAAGACTGCCTCTTGTTGCCTACAAAGTGGCCTTGCCCAGAACCCTGCACATACACCCAGTCTTCCACATCTCGTTACTCAAACCTTACATCAAGAACAGATATACTCAGCTAAGACCACCTCCTCCCCCGCTCCTGATTCATGGTGACCCTGAGTATGAGGTTTCTAAGATCCTGGACTCCAGATACAGGCACAGGCAACTACAGTACCTCGTACACTGGAAGGGCTACTCCGTGGCAGATCATTCCTGGGTTCCTGACCGTGATATGCATGCTCCATCTTTGGTCTCCAGATTTCATGCTGCACATCCCACCACGTCTATGTAGGGTCCCGGAGGTACCCTTTGAGAAGGGGGCTCGGTCACACTGCTCCTCTGCTCTGCTGTGGCCATTGCCATGGACACAGGCACTCCTCCTGTTGCTAGGGATACAGCAGTGTAACTGCAGCACGGTGATGACATCATCACCACCCACCCTGTCTTCCCTATATAAAAGCCTCAGTCTCTCTCACCTGTGCCCAAGTATAGGTGTTACTTCTTGTGCTCCTGGGTGCTGTATGTCTGTATGCCTAAATTGCTGTATTGATTCACTGTTGCTGAATTCTGCCTGTTTTGACTACTCTGCTTGCCTTAACCCCTAAATTGCTGGACTGCTTAACTGTTGATGAACTCTGCCTGTTTAACTACGCTGCTTGCCTTAAACTCTGCATTGCTGGATTGCTTAACTGTTAATGAACTCTGCCTGTTTGACTGCGCTGCTTGTCTTAACCCCTGAATTTCTGGATTGCTTTACCGTTGATGAACTCTGCCTGTTTTGACTACTCTGCTTGCCTTAAACCCTGAATTGCTGGACTGCGTTACTGTTGATGAACTCTGCCTGTCTGACCATTCTATTGGTTTACCCCTGAACTGTTATACTGCTGGATATCCTTTTGTCGCTGACTCCTGCCTGTTCCCGGTCCTTCTATTGGTTTTCCCCTGAACTGCCATACTGCTGGATTACCTTTCTGTTGCCGCTGAGTACTGCCCTGCCTGCTGTGAGTACTGCTTACCTCATTTTACAAACTCTGTCTGTGCTCTGGGATATTTCCTATCATTCCACTTGACGCCGGGATAAGAAGACTACTGGCCAAGTTTGGAATGATAGTGGAATATCCCACGAGCATCACAAATAGGGGTTAATAAATGTTATTAGTGGCGGCGATGTCGGGATTGGCAGATTAGGGGTTAATAACTTTTAAATAGTGTTAGCGATGAGGGAGGGCCTCAGTTTAGGGGTTAATAGGTAGTTTATGGGTGTTAGTGTACTTTGTAACCGTTTAGTTATGAGTTTTGTGTAACAGTTATGTTGCGTAAAACTCATAACTACTGGTCTCAGATTGCGGAACGGATTGTCTCGGTATAGACTGTAACGCAAGCTTTTTAGCCTCACCACAATACTTGTAATGGCAGCGCTGTGGAAATCCCATGCAAAAACGTCATTTTTTTTCGAGTGCGGGACTAACATTGCGTTACAGGCTAAAAATCTTGCGGTACAGTTATACCAACAAGACTCGTAATGGCTGCGTTGCTTTTTTAACGCTGAAATTGCTATTTTTTCATGTTAAAACTTTCATAATTGTGAAAGCCAATGAAAGGGGGAGCAACTCATTCTGTATCTCAAGCAAATTGTATTAGAGAAACATGTGGTCTTATCTGTTCCTTATAAAGGGCGTGAAAGTTCATAACTTACTTCAGTGTTTTTATCTTTGTCTCTCAATAAAAGATTAATAAAATGATAGTAACTGTCAGTCAAATTTTCAGGATGTGGAGATTCCCAGCAAAGTACCCTTAATAATCAATGGACTACATATCAGTCAATTTATAGAGTATAATGTGTGAACTGTTTGTATCAATCTTTATGCTTTTTTCCTTCCTCTTTATGTTCCTCCTAATCCAATAGACGAGCACATGTTTGAATTTTTTAAGCTGTCTGAGTTACATATGTAATAAATCTGGAACATCTGGAGTGAAAATGTGAAGCTGTAAGAAAACAATATTTTTCCTTGTGTCTTTTGAAGGGTTTCTCTCACAACTCTACAGACTTAACAAATGCTGCAAGTTTGAAAGTAAACATTACTAAAGATATGAAAATTACTTTGAATGTGTTAGGATTGCAGGTTTGGACCACTGCTGCCTTATGCTCTGCTAGTGTTTTATTCTATTGTACAATGAGGGTCCTATTATCCTGTTGACCGATAGAAATGTATTGAGTGAACTTCTGTAATAGAAGTATTAAGAAACAAGTGGAACTTACTACTCTCTCCAAATCATGACATGCTACATCTTCAATTGGGCAGCGACTGCATGAAAGCTGACAAGAAGCAAGTCAGAGTTTTCTGTCTTTTCTAAATGGTTACAAACATTCCCCATCAGACTGGAAAAATAAATGTGAGTCAATTTCACACAAAAAAGAAACCCACTTGAGCGTTAACTGCGCTAGAAGTAAGATTTTTGTGCTCGTCAGGTTGTGCTTGTATTGAAAGTAAACTGTTTTTGCTCTAGCGAAAAAATCCGAACTTAGAATATTGTGTTCGCATTCACGTATTCCCCTATAGAAGTTAATGGATAAAAAAAA
This sequence comes from Bombina bombina, assembly GCF_027579735.1. Taxonomy (NCBI): domain Eukaryota; kingdom Metazoa; phylum Chordata; class Amphibia; order Anura; family Bombinatoridae; genus Bombina; species Bombina bombina. The sequence goes on from NC_069500.1 coordinate 840,673,112, forward strand.
ATTGGAAAAAAAACTAACACCCCACTCTCGCACAAACACAATCGCAAATTCACATATGCTCTAACCCAATTGCATATTTTCATATGCGCAAACCCGACATGAAAATATGAATATTGCATGAAATATGCTTTTTAATGGTTTTATCTACTTAAATGCAAAGGGCTCCAATGCACTTATATATATATATATATATATATATATATATATATATATATATATATATATATATATATATATATATATATATATATATATATGTGTATTTATGTGTTGATATGTGTATATATATATATATCTGTAAATATATATAGACACATATAAATACATAAATAGATATGTACACATATATAGACATATACAGTATATATATATATAGATATATATAGATATATAAATAAACTGCAATTGTGCTCACGCGATCGTGTTTATGCTCAACTCATAATATGAGCGCGTAATATTTAACGTGTGCAAATGATTGCAAAAAAAATTGGCCCTATATATTTATCTATATTCGCCAAAATCTACCTATCATTATTTATATATTTATAGATATATAAAATAAAAATACTAGGCACTGCTTCATTCAATATTAACAATAGCATTTCTGTCTAATAAACACTATTTAATGTTATATTTGTAAAAGAAAGACAGATTTTTGAAATGATTATTAATGATTTTTCCAATATATAAATCTGGTATTTTTGATGGTCACAACACATGTTCATGATCATGAGCATAAAACCACCAGCAAAAAAAACCCCCCACTCAATGCAGTATAATTACATACAGGGAGTGCAGAATTATTAGGCAAGTTGTATTTTTGAGGATTAATTTTATTATTGAACAACAACAATGTTCTCAATGAACCCAAAAAACTCATTAATATCAAAGCTGAATAGTTTTGGAAGTAGTTTTTAGTTTGTTTTTAGTTATAGCTATTTTAGGGGGATATCTGTGTGTGCAGGTGACTATTACTGTGCATAATTATTAGGCAACTTAACAAAAAACAAATATATACCCATTTCAATTATTTATTTTTACCAGTGAAACCAATATAACATCTCAACATTCACAAATATACATTTCTGACATTCAAAAATAAAACAAAAGCAAATCAGTGACCAATATAGCCACCTTTCTTTGCAAGGACACTCAAAAGCCTGCCATCCATGGATTCTGTCAGTGTTTTGATCTGTTCACCATCAACATTGCGTGCAACAGCAACCACAGCCTCCCAGACACTGTTCAGAGAGGTGTACTGTTTTCCCTCCTTGTAAATCTCACATTTGATGATGGACCACAGGTTCTCAATGGGGTTCAGATCAGGTGAACAAGGAGGCCATGTCATTAGATTTTCTTCTTTTATACCCTTTCTTGTCAGCCACGCTGTGGAGTACTTGGACGCGTGTGATGGAGCATTGTCCTGCATGAAAATCATGTTTTTCTTGAAGGATGCAGACTTCTTCCTGTACCACTGCTTGAAGAAGGTGTCTTCCAGAAACTGGCAGTAGGACTGGGAGTTGAGCTTGACTCCATCCTCAACCCGAAAAGGCCCCACAAGCTCATCTTTGATGATACCAGCCCAAACCAGTACTCCACCTCCACCTTGCTGGCGTCTGAGTCGGACTGGAGCTCTCTGCCCTTTACCAATCCAGCCACGGGCCCATCCATCTGGCCCATCAAGACTCACTCTCATTTCATCAGTCCATAAAACCTTAGAAAAATCAGTCTTGAGATATTTCTTGGCCCAGTCTTGACGTTTCAGCTTGTGTGTCTTGTTCAGTGGTGGTCGTCTTTCAGCCTTTCTTACCTTGGCCATGTCTCTGAGTATTGCACACCTTGTGCTTTTGGGCACTCCAGTGATGTTGCAGCTCTGAAATATGGCCAAACTGGTGGCAAGTGGCATCTTGGCAGCTGCACGCTTGAGTTTTCTCAGCTCATGGGCAGTTATTTTGCGCCTTGGTTTTTCCACATGCTTCTTGCGACCCTGTTGACTATTTTGAATGAAACGCTTGATTGTTCGATGATCACGCTTCAGAAGCTTTGCAATTTTAAGAGTGCTGCATCCCTCTGCAAGATATCTCACTATTTTTGACTTTTCTGAGCCTGTCAAGTCCTTCTTTTGACCCATTTTGCCAAAGGAAAGGAAGTTGCCTAATAATTATGCACACCTGATATAGGGTGTTTATGTCATTAGACCACACCCCTTCTCATTACAGAGATGCACATCACCTAATATGCTTAATTGGTAGTAGGCTTTCGAGCCTATACAGCTTGGAGTAAGACAACATGCATAAAGAGGATGATGTGGTCAAAATACTCATTTGCCTAATAATTCTGCACTCCCTGTAATTAATAATAGTCAAACAACAAAATTAGAATATCTATCACACATTATATACATTGGATTATTAAAGTATGTCAGGTTCAAACACACCTATAGATACTGAGATAATTAAGGATACAATGTCCTCTCAATGGGATCTCTCATAGATGAAAGTCAAATAGTGGACATCACATATGTTAAGGTTAAAGGTGTAATGTCTTTGACTTGAGCCAACAGTATAAGTCCCAATTGTGTAGAGAAGTATCAGTACTTGTAGTATAATTACCAGTATATTTCCCAATTGTGAGGAGAAGTACCAGTGCTTGTTGTTTAATCCTGTTTGCAGTGTGAACTGTTCACCTCAGTGGCAAAGTCTGCTGTATGGCAACTTGTCTTATGGTAAGTCAGTCTCTCATACCTCCATTGGCTATCCTGTATAGCCCTCTGTGGGTGGATAACATCCAATGGTGTTCCTGTTAGACAAGTGAACCCTCCAGTAGTCGCCGCGGGAAATATCCTCCATCCTCTTCTCGATGGGTGTGTACCACCTGGTTTCAGGAGCCGTTATGACGTCTGTGCGTAGGTTGCCTACAATAGGCTGGGAGGCTGGGATTAAGAGATGACTGACCACGGTTTCACCAATCAAGCAGGATGTAGGGTAAAGGCTTTAGTCGGTAGAAGTGGTATTCCCAACCACTATTGTGAACATATAAGCAATAAGAAACCGCACACTGAGGCCACAAGCTTCAACATAATTCAGTTTATTGGCTTAGCCAAGTAATCACACAGGGTGACATGCAAAAGAATGCCTGATGCGTTTCGCACATGCACTTCATCAGAGGCTAATGATTCAATGAGAAGTTCAAGCTTTATACACCAGAATTAGATTGTGTCATAAATAAATGATATATAAACCAATAGTGATTGGTCAAACACACAATATGTAGTGGATGTGGGCGCAATCAAGGGCCGGTGTGAATTAAGCTGTCTATATTATGACTCTGATATGATATAATGGATATGGTTTGAAAACATATAAACATATAAAATAATAGATTAAGGTTGGTACATAAATATATATATATATATATATATATATATATATATATATATATATATATATATATATATATATATATAGAATGTATAATATTAGATATACAAAATGAAGGCAAAAGAAAAGAGAAAACATAACATAAAAACTAAAACAAATAATAAAAAAACTAAAGCTAATAATTAGTCTTCTACGCTAAACCACGAGCAGGGAGGAAAAGTCACTCAAGAATATATCATATAATCACATATCTGCACGAAAGAAAGTTTAGAAGACAAATTTTCAAGTAATGCATATTTATTTTACCCATTTTTAAATGTGAAACAATATTAATGTTAACAGATATAATAATCATGACTCTATTAGTTCCATAATACTGTAACCATGTACCACTTATTTTACTTAAAGTGTTAATCTCCAGTGTGGGATTTTGTTGTGTGGAACTAATGGTTTCTTTTCTGGATGTCTCTTTATTAACTAATAGGAAAAATAAAATACATACTAACAATAAATAATTAATAATATATGTTATTATTTCAGAATTGTACCAAACTGTAACATTGTTGCTAATAGTACTCTGTAACTTTAATTAGGGGCCATTCCTAATTAACATCTCAGCTTATATCCACCCTCAGTTTCATTACCACATCGCTTGGTAATTTGTTTCTACAGTTGCTCTTGTTTCTTGAGAACCTAACGTCTAGATTGAATCTAAGTTCCTGACTTCCGTTTAGCATTCATTCGCACCAGCTCCGGTCCATTGATGTTATCCGGCTCTCAGATTGGACCTATGTCATCCTCCTACGTCAGCACTCTGCCTCCCTGCTTTTCACGGTCAAAAACTGCCACATCCAACGTTGCTTCCCATTGCTCTTCTCAGCTCCTCTTCATCGGCCTCAGCACTTTCTGCCTACAGCACCTAAACTACTCCTCTTTACTTACCCAGGTAAACTATCTGCAGTACTTACATTTTAGTTGATCGTACGATCAGTTAGGAGAATACACTTTGTCTTTAATACCTTCTTTTTTGCGTCCTCTGTTATACTACTAGTTCTATGCTTTCCATATATATGCTCTACCTTGTATTTCACACCTTAGGACTCTTTCTCAGCTTGGCATTTACAGCCCTCATTTTCATTTACTGTTTATTTGGATTAGCTATTTGTTCTGTTCTAATATTGATGTTTCTACCATTACTTCGATTTCTAAGGCCAGTACTGTTTTCTCTGTTGGTTTCATTGTTTTTGTCTTTTTTTAGCCATAAGTGATATATTAATGCTACTCTGTAAGTTCTGCTTAAACCTAGATATGATTATGCAGCAATTATCTCTTAGCTACATTCATATTCAAACTTCTAAATGCATTTTTATTTACTGAAGTGAATTTAATCTTGAACATTTACCTGCATAAATCTAATTATTTACATTTTAACTTTTGAAGTTGAAAATTTAAATGTGCATCACACATTCTGTGCTATGGGGGGATATATATATTTAGAAGGATCATAAAGGAAACGTATCTACAATCCAGATAATAAAGTTCTGTCTACAATGTATTATTGAGAGTGTTCTTAATCTACAAATAGAGCTACATCTAATCTTCTGTTCATACCTTCTGGATATCTAGTTTGAAATTTGACTATCCAAAATACTTCTTTTCTTAGTAGCTTATTAAATCTGTCTCATCTTTTAAAAGATGTGTGGTAATACCTACGTATTGTTGGGAACATCATTTGCAATTTATAAGATAAATAACATAGCGTGATGTACAATTTATCCTGCTTCTGATGTAAAAAGTACGACCAGTTCTATGTGAAATGAAGGATTGAATTTTATCAGTATAATTACAACATTTGCATGGTACATGGCCACATTTAAATGAGCCTTTTGCTGAGTTTAACCAGTTCCCTTTCAAAGGCATTTTTACCAGCAAAGTCTTTTCTTGTAATATCTCCTATTGTAAGGGGCCCTTTTAGCAATACGTTTAATACCTTTGAAAATTATATCTGATAATACTTCATCTCCTTTTAGAATGGACAGATTATTCTTAATGATATTACTTATTAAAGGACATTGTCTACTGTACTTTGTTATGAACAGTATGTTATGCTGCATTTGAGTTTTAGATTTATTTTCGAATAAATCCTGTCTATTTAATTGAGCTACTTCTTTTTCTAGTTTATTCAATGATTTTCTATTATAACCTCTGTCCACTAGTCTTGAGGTTAATTCCTGGGCTTGTATGTTATAAGTCATGAGTTCTGTACAATTTCTTCTTAGACGTAAATACTGGCCCTTTGGGATCACTTTTCTTAAGTGTGGTATGTGACATGAATCAGTCCTAAGTATGGTGTTTCTAGCTAATGGTTTGCAAAAGGTGGATGTTAAGATATTATTGTCTCTTGCTTCTAATTTTAAGTCTAGGAACTCCGTACTTATGCTGTTTTGCGATCCAGTGAATGTAAGATTATAGTCATTGTTGTGCATACAGTCAAAAAAGGTTTGAACTGTGTGGTGGCCAAATTCTTGCCAGATTATGATGAGGTCATCGACCATATAATATAATATTTTGTTCAAAGGGGAAATCTTCTGCAAAGATCCGGTTGAGTTCCAGTCACCCCATATAAATGTTTGCATAGGTGGGGGCAAATTTTGCCCCCATGGCTGTTCCACATCTCTGCAAGAAGAACTCCTCTTGGTATATAAAAACATATGTTGCAATAGAAATTCTGTGATTTGGACTATTAACATCAATTGTTACCCATATATATGTCTCTTTCCAATCCAGGTCTTTAAGTTGGGTAATTAAATGGGCACTATCTTTGATACCGCCTGGGTGTGCTTTCATCACTGGTTGTAGAATGTGATCTTATTTGACCTCTCTGCTGCCTTTGACACTATTGACCATCCCCTTCTCCTACGGACTCTCAGTTCTCTTGGGCTCTGTGACACTGCCCTCTCCTGGATTCACTCTTTTTTCTCTAACAGATCCTTCTCCATCTCTTTCGCTGGTGACTCCTTCTCTCCATTGCCTCTGTCTGTTGGAGTACCTCAGGGCTCTGTCCTGGGTCCTCTACTCTTCTCTATTTACACTTCTTCACTAGGTAAACTCATCAACAGCAATGGCTTCAACTATCACCTCTATGCTGATAATACCCAGATCTACCTATCCACCCCTGAACTCTCTCCTTCTGTCAATTCTCACATCATTGACTGCTTATCTGGCATTTCCTCCTGGATGGCCTATCACCACCTAAAAATAAACATGTCCAAGACCGAACTACTTCTAATCCTCCCCTCTAACTCTACTCCAGTTTCTAATTTTTCCATCACTGTTGGTGGCACCACTATCTCCCCATCACCCCAAGTCCGCTGCTTCGGAGTCACACTTGACTCAAATCTGTCCTTCATTCCCGACATCCAATTGCTCTCTTCATCCTGCCGCACCCACCTACAGAAAATCTCCAAAATGCATCCATTTCTGAGTGCTGAAACTACTAAACAGCTAATCCACTCCCTGGTAATTTCCCGACTTGACTACTGTAATAACTTACTATCTGGCCTCCCTCTCTCCTGCCTCTCTCCCCTTCAATCCATCCTAAATACATCTGCAAGGTTAATCCACCTCTCTCGACGCTCTGTTTCTGCTGCACCTCTCTGTGAGTCCCTTCACTGGCTCCCCATTCACAGCAGAATTAAATTCAAAATTTTCACCATGACCTACAAAGCCCTCACCAATGCTGCCCCACCCTACCTGTCCTTACTAATCAACAAATATACTCCACCCCGCCCCCTAAGATCCAACAATTACCTGCTTCTTGCGTCCTATACCATCACCTCCTCTCATGCTAGACTACAGGACTTGTCTCGTGCAGCACCAACCCTCTGGAACGCATTTCCTCAAACTGTCAGACTTTCCCCTAACCTCTACTCCTTTAAACGTTCCCTAAAGACCTTTTTTAAAAAAAAAAAAAAAAATTGTATTGAGGTTTCTCATTGATAAAACAATATAGACAATTTGCAAACTGCTATCCAAACATACAATCAGAAACATAAGCAGTGTGGTGTAGTAATATCACATGTACAATCATATATCAATATATAAGGGCTTAAATGTGCGAACTCTAAGCTATAGAAAAAGCTAATGTAAAATCTGCAACTATTAGATGATTCTGGACAGCAAAAACCTCATATTTTTGGTTTAATGGTATAGAATCTGCAGCAAAGCCTTCCAACTGGCATACTGGGTCACTTTTAGGCCCTATATTTTTCAAAATAACTGTAGAGAAGGCAACTGGAATATATAAGACCACTTTTGGATCCTAACAGTAATAAAATTATCATAGTAATATACAACACAGAATATGCCCAGATTATATTATTATTTTAAAATGGCCTGAGGGGGGGGGGGGGTGGAATTGGGGTAGAGGTGTGGTCTCTTCATTATCGAGCCTAACTATGTTGTGTTATGTTCTAAAGAAATTAAACCATGTACTCATAGATAAACCATATGGAGGAGTCTAGTGAGGAAACTGCTGGGAACAATGTAAAAGTGAATTCAAGTAGCTTATGAGTGAAAACACCATCTTAATATATACAGTCTCAATTTGTGTTATCCTCTCCACGTGATAAAATAAACAAACTACTCTTCACCATCTCGGCCGCTGACGGCAAAGTAGCAGCTAGGAAGAAAAAGATAATAATAATAGTTAGAGAGTAGGGTGTTATGGGTAATGTAGCACATACTGCGTTGACCAGTATAGTGTATAGTGATATATTCAAGAACCCCACCTGCTCTGATAATGTATACACTTACTTAATACTGAAGCTCGATTCCTAATGTATAATAGATAGTGAAGCATGGCATAAGTGGGGTGATGGAATATGGGATAATGATCCACTTAGCACTAATGTGCAGCAAATCTAATAAGTCTCCCATAGTCATATATGTATATATATATATCCAGAATTAAGTTCTACATATGGCTATAATTATAGGTTCAATTTAACACTGAATCACTTAGAATATATATAGATATATAGCACTAACTGTTCACGGGTATGTTTTAAGAGGACATTAAAATAGCTAGAAATAGGAGAAGTTACTAACACAATTTGCACAAGAAAAACAATGGCTACCACAAAATAACCATTAAGCATGGCATATATGATAACTGTTAAGCATTCGACTATAACCTGTTTATGAAATCTATATTTGTCCAAAAAAGACAAAGTCATTCATAGCATCATTCTCATATGTAGATCTTAAAAAAGGTCTGGTATATGGCTATAACTATAGGTTCAATTTAACACTGAATCACTTAGAATATATATATATATATATATATATATATATATATATATATATATATATATATATATATATATATATATATATATATATATTGTTATATTGGACGGTACACACTACTTCAATAATCATACCCTACTCATTTGAATGACCTGAACCTTAAAAATTCCTATCAGGACAAGACTGTGCACGGGGGGATACATTTAGGAGAGGTTTTTTTTATCTCTCCCCTTCAATCCATCCTAAATACATCTGCAAGGTTAATCCACCTCTCTCGACGCTCTGTTTCTGCTGCACCTCTCTGTGAGTCCCTTCACTGGCTCCCCATTCACAGCAGAATTAAATTCAAAATTTTCACCATGACCTACAAAGCCCTCACCAATGCTGCCCCACCCTACCTGTCCTTACTAATCAACAAATATACTCCACCCCGCCCCCTAAGATCCAACAATTACCTGCTTCTTGCGTCCTATACCATCACCTCCTCTCATGCTAGACTACAGGACTTGTCTCGTGCAGCACCAACCCTCTGGAACGCATTTCCTCAAACTGTCAGACTTTCCCCTAACCTCTACTCCTTTAAACGTTCCCTAAAGACCTTTAAAAAAAAAAAAAAAAAAAATTGTATTGAGGTTTCTCATTGATAAAACAATATAGACAATTTGCAAACTGTTATCCAAACATACAATCAGAAACATAAGCAGTGTGGTGTAGTAATATCACATGTACAATCATATATCAATATATAAGGGCTTAAATGTGCGAACTCTAAGCTATAGAAAAAGCTAATGTAAAATCTGCAACTATTAGATGATTCTGGACAGCAAAAACCTCATATTTTTGGTTTAATGGTATAGAATCTGCAGCAAAGCCTTCCAACTGGCACACTGGGTCACTTTTAGGCCCTATATTTTTCAAAATAACTGTAGAGAAGGCAACTGGAATATATAAGACCACTTTTGGATCCTAACAGTAATAAAATTATCATAGTAATATACAACACAGAATATGCCCAGATTATATTATTATTTTAAAATGGCCTGAGGGGGGGGGGTGGTGGAATTGGGGTAGAGGTGTGGTCTCTTCATTATCGAGCCTAACTATGTTGTGTTATGTTCTAAAGAAATTAAACCATGTACTCATAGATAAACCATATGGAGGAGTCTAGTGAGGGAACTGCTGGGAACAATGTAAAAGTGAATTCAAGTAGCTTATGAGTGAAAACACCATCTTAATATATACAGTCTCAATTTGTGTTATCCTCTCCACGTGATAAAATAAACAAACTACTCTTCACCATCTCGGCCGCTGACGGCAAAGTAGCAGCTAGGAAGAAAAAGATAATAATAATAGTTAGAGAGTAGGGTGTTATGGGTAATGTAGCACATACTGCGTTGACCAGTATAGTGTATAGTGATATATTCAAGAACCCCACCTGCTCTGATAATGTATACACTTACTTAATACTGAAGCTCGATTCCTAATGTATAATAGATAGTGAAGCATGGCATAAGTGGGGTGATGGAATATGGGATAATGATCCACTTAGCACTAATGTGCAGCAAATCTAATAAGTCTCCCATAGTCATATATGTATATATATATATCCAGAATTAAGTTCTACATATGGCTATAATTATAGGTTCAATTTAACACTGAATCACTTAGAATATATATAGATATATAGCACTAACTGTTCACGGGTATGTTTTAAGAGGACATTAAAATAGCTAGAAATAGGAGAAGTTACTAACACAATTTGCACAAGAAAAACAATGGCTACCACAAAATAACCATTAAGCATGGCATATATGATAACTGTTAAGCATTCGACTATAACCTGTTTATGAAATCTATATTTGTCCAAAAAAGACAAAGTCATTCATAGCATCATTCTCATATGTAGATCTTAAAAAAGGTCTGGTATATGGCTATAACTATAGGTTCAATTTAACACTGAATCACTTAGAATATATATATATATATATATATATATATATATATATATATATATATATATATATATATATATATATATATATATATATTGTTATATTGGACGGTACACACTACTTCAATAATCATACCCTACTCATTTGAATGACCTGAACCTTAAAAATTCCTATCAGGACAAGACTGTGCACGGGGGGATACATTTAGGAGAGGTTTTTTTTTATCTCTCCCCTTCAATCCATCCTAAATACATCTGCAAGGTTAATCCACCTCTCTCGACGCTCTGTTTCTGCTGCACCTCTCTGTGAGTCCCTTCACTGGCTCCCCATTCACAGCAGAATTAAATTCAAAATTTTCACCATGACCTACAAAGCCCTCACCAATGCTGCCCCACCCTACCTGTCCTTACTAATCAACAAATATACTCCACCCCGCCCCCTAAGATCCAACAATTACCTGCTTCTTGCGTCCTATACCATCACCTCCTCTCATGCTAGACTACAGGACTTGTCTCGTGCAGCACCAACCCTCTGGAACGCATTTCCTCAAACTGTCAGACTTTCCCCTAACCTCTACTCCTTTAAACGTTCCCTAAAGACCTTTAAAAAAAAAAAAAAAAAAAATTGTATTGAGGTTTCTCATTGATAAAACAATATAGACAATTTGCAAACTGTTATCCAAACATACAATCAGAAACATAAGCAGTGTGGTGTAGTAATATCACATGTACAATCATATATCAATATATAAGGGCTTAAATGTGCGAACTCTAAGCTATAGAAAAAGCTAATGTAAAATCTGCAACTATTAGATGATTCTGGACAGCAAAAACCTCATATTTTTGGTTTAATGGTATAGAATCTGCAGCAAAGCCTTCCAACTGGCACACTGGGTCACTTTTAGGCCCTATATTTTTCAAAATAACTGTAGAGAAGGCAACTGGAATATATAAGACCACTTTTGGATCCTAACAGTAATAAAATTATCATAGTAATATACAACACAGAATATGCCCAGATTATATTATTATTTTAAAATGGCCTGAGGGGGGGGGGTGGTGGAATTGGGGTAGAGGTGTGGTCTCTTCATTATCGAGCCTAACTATGTTGTGTTATGTTCTAAAGAAATTAAACCATGTACTCATAGATAAACCATATGGAGGAGTCTAGTGAGGGAACTGCTGGGAACAATGTAAAAGTGAATTCAAGTAGCTTATGAGTGAAAACACCATCTTAATATATACAGTCTCAATTTGTGTTATCCTCTCCACGTGATAAAATAAACAAACTACTCTTCACCATCTCGGCCGCTGACGGCAAAGTAGCAGCTAGGAAGAAAAAGATAATAATAATAGTTAGAGAGTAGGGTGTTATGGGTAATGTAGCACATACTGCGTTGACCAGTATAGTGTATAGTGATATATTCAAGAACCCCACCTGCTCTGATAATGTATACACTTACTTAATACTGAAGCTCGATTCCTAATGTATAATAGATAGTGAAGCATGGCATAAGTGGGGTGATGGAATATGGGATAATGATCCACTTAGCACTAATGTGCAGCAAATCTAATAAGTCTCCCATAGTCATATATGTATATATATATATATCCAGAATTAAGTTCTACATATGGCTATAATTATAGGTTCAATTTAACACTGAATCACTTAGAATATATATAGATATATAGCACTAACTGTTCACGGGTATGTTTTAAGAGGACATTAAAATAGCTAGAAATAGGAGAAGTTACTAACACAATTTGCACAAGAAAAACAATGGCTACCACAAAATAACCATTAAGCATGGCATATATGATAACTGTTAAGCATTCGACTATAACCTGTTTATGAAATCTATATTTGTCCAAAAAAGACAAAGTCATTCATAGCATCATTCTCATATGTAGATCTTAAAAAAGGTCTGGTATATGGCTATAACTATAGGTTCAATTTAACACTGAATCACTTAGAATATATATATATATATATATATATATATATATATATATATATATATATATATATATATATATTGTTATATTGGACGGTACACACTACTTCAATAATCATACCCTACTCATTTGAATGACCTGAATCTTAAAAATTCCTATCAGGACAAGACTGTGCACGGGGGGATACATTTAGGAGAGGTTTTTTTTATACAGGAGAAGAACAAGAAGACAAGGAGAGGGGGTAAAAAACACAAGAGAGGAATCTGTAGAGGAAAAAATACAGAGATATCCATCCACAGAAATAACAAAAAATGTCATTAATCTCTCAGATAGGAAACTTACGGCTAGATTTAGAGTTTGGCGTCAGCCGTCAAAACCAGCGTTAGAGGCTCCTAACGCTGGTTTTGGGCTACCGCTGGTATTTAGAGTCAGTCAGGAAAGGGTCTAACGCTCACTTTGCAGCCGCGACTTTTCCATACCGCAGATCCCCCTACTCCATTTGCGTATCCTATCTTTTCAATGGGATCTTTCTAACGCCGGTATTTAGAGTCTTGGCTGAAGTGAGCGTTAGAAATCTACCGACAAAACTCCAGCCGGTTCATAAAGCTCTTAACTACTGTGCTCTAAAGTACACTAACACCTATAAACTACCTATGTACCCCTAAACTGAGGCCCCCCCCACATCGCCGCCACTCTATTAAAAAATTTTAACCCCTAATCTGCCGACCACACACCGCCGCCACCTACGTTATCCCTATGTACCCCTAATCTGCTGCCCCTAACACCGCCGACCCCTATATTATATTTATTAACCCCTAATCTGCCGCCCCCATCTACCTACAATTATTAACCCCTAATCTGACGACCGGACCTCACCGCTACTATAATAAAGTTATTAACCCCTAATCCGCCTCACTCCCGCCTCAATAACCCTATAATAAATAGTATTAACCCCTAATCTGCCCTCCCTAGCATCGCCGACACCTAACTTCAAGTATTAACCCCTAATCTGCTGACCGGACCTCACCGCTACTCTAATAAATTTATTAACCCCTAAAGCTAAGTCTAACCTTAACCCTAACACCCCCCTAAGTTAAATATAATTTAAATCTAACGAAATAAATTAACTCTTATTAAATAAATTATTCCTATTTAAAGCTAAATACTTACCTGTAAAATAAACCCTAATATAGCTACAATATAAATTATAATTATATTGTAGCTATTTTAGGATTAATATTTATTTTACAGGCAACTTTGTAATTATTTTAACCAGGTACAATAGCTATTAAATAATTCATAACTATTTAATAGCTACCTAGTTAAAATAATTACAAAATTACCTGTAAAATAAATCCTAACCTAAGTTACAATTAAACCTAACACTACACTATCAATAAATTAATTAAATACAATACCTACAAATAAATACAATTAAATAAACTAACTAAAGTACAAAAAATAAAAAAATATTTACAAACATTAGAAAAATATTACAACAATTTTAAACTAATTACACCTACTCTAAGCCCCCTAATAAAATAACAAAGCCCCCCCCAAAATAAAAAAATGCCCTACCCTATTCTAAAATTAAAATAGAAAAGCTCTTTTACCTTACCAGCCCTTAAAAGGGCCCTTTGCGGGGCATGCCCCAAAGAATTCAGCTCTTTTGCCTGTAAAAAAAAAAAATACAATACCCCCCCCAATATTACAACCCACCACCCACATACCCCTAATCTAACCCAACCCCCCCATAAATAAACCTAACACTAAGCCCCTGAAGATCTTCCTACCTTGTCTTCACCACACCGGGTTCACCGATCGGTGAAATTTATTTCATTAGATAATAATTATATTTAACTTAGGGGGGTATTAGTGTTAGGGTTAGACTTAGCTTTAGGGGTTAATAACTTTATTATAGTAGCAACGAGGTCCGGTCGGCAGATTAGGGGTTAATACTTGAAGTTAGGTGTCGGTGATGTTAGGGAGGGCAGATTAGGGGTTAATACTATTTATTATAGGGTTATTGAGGCGGGAGTGAGGCGGATTAGGGGTTAATAACTTTATTATAGTAGCGGTGAGGTCCGGTCGGCAGATTAGGGGTTAATAAGTGTAGGTAGGTGGAGGCGACATTGGGGGCGGCAGATTAGGGGTTAATAAATATAATATAGGGGTCGGCAGTGTTAGGGGCAGCAGATTAGGGGTTCATAGGAATAACGTAGGTTGCAGCAGTGTACGGAGCGGCAGATTAGGGGTTAAAAAAAATATGCAGGGGTCAGCGATAGCGGGGGCGGCAGATTAGGGGTTAATAAGTGTAAGTTTAGGGGTGTTTAGACTCGGGGTACATGTTAGGGTGTTAGGTGCAGACTTAGGAAGTGTTTCCCCATAGGAAACAATGGGGCTGCGTTAGGAGCTGAACGCTGCTTTTTTGCAGGTTTTTTTTCAGCTCAAAATGCCCCATTGTTTTCTATGGGGGAATCGTGCACGAGCACGTTTTTGAAGCTGGCCGCGTCCGTAAGCACCGCTGGTATTTAGAGTTGCAGTGTCGGTAAATATGCTATACGCTCCCTTTTTGGAGCCTAACGCAGCCCTTCTGTGAACTCTAAATACGGTAATTTAAAAGGTGCGGTGGAAAAAAAGCCAGCGTTAGATACGCGGATCGTTACCGACAAAACTCTAAATCTAGCCGTTAGTGACAATGAAATTGACTTACTATCGAAAGGATTAGATTATGTACCTACAAATAAATGCAATCAATTTGAGATTGTAAAAGATGTGCAAATGTTTGGAAGAAAAATAATTTTAAGAAAAGTTTTCAGTAATAAAAATCTGAAGCAACATGAAACCCTTGATATTAATGACAGGGTAACCTTAGCACAGTTAGAATAATTAGCAGCAGAAATTACCTCTGATTCAGAAACAGAGAAAATTGGACATACAACTCTTAAAAATAGTTCTTTATACATGCCAGCCTTATAACAGGTGGTTTGTGTGAATAACTTTGTTAAACTAGTCGAGTCAGATATTAACTGATTGGATATAGACACAGCCTTTAGGGATAACTTAACGAAAAATCAAAGAAAAGCTTTGAAAGAATTGACAAATGATACAACAATTACTATAAAGCTGGCCGACAAGGGCGGAAAAGTAGTAATACAAAAGACTACAGAATATGTAAAAGAATGCTCAAAGCAACTTCTAGACAGAAAACAATACATAATCTTAAAAAAGAATCCAACAGAAGAGTATAAAGACTCTTTGGAAAAATTGATCAAAGAGGGGGTACAAAATGGTCTGCTAAATAAGATGGAGGCAGAATTCCTTAAAGTAAAATTCCGAGACTAGGAACATTTTATACAATACCTAAGATACACAAAAACAAATCACCACCACCAGGAAGGCCTATTATTTCTGGCCAGGTTTATTTAACAGAAAAGACATCACAATATGTTGATTATATACTAAGACACAGCTTATTGAGTTTGCCATCATACGTAAAGGATACTCAGGATGTGTTAAAAATTATTGATGGGGTGTCTTTTGAAAAGAGTTGGACTCTATTGGCAATAGATGTAGAGTCCCTATATTCATCCATACCGCATAAACAGGGTATTGCAGCATGTGAACACTTTTAGAACAAAGAGGCCAACTATTCTCGGAACACACAAACTTTCACCTAGATTACAAGTTTTGCGTTAGGCTTAAAAAGCAGCGTTGGCCGGTCCCAACGCTGCTTTTTAACACCCGCTGGTATTAGAAGTCTTGCAGGTACAGGTGTACCACTCACTTTTTTGGCCAGACTTGGAAATACCGCAAATCCACTTACGTAAATTGTGTATCCTCTTTTTTCAATGGGACTTGCATAGCGCCGGTATTACGAGTCTGCCAAAAAGTGAGCGGTAGACCCTCTCCTGTCAAGCCTTGTACCGCATTTTAAAGTCAGTAGTTAAGAGTTTTACACTACAACGCCGTAGCATAAAACTCTTAACTAAAGTGCTAAAAAGTACACTAACACCCATAAACTACCTATTAACTCCTAAACCGAGGCCCTCCCACATCGCAAACACTAAAATAAAAATTTTAACCCACACCACCACATAGCCTCTAACGCAAAACTTGTAATATAGCCGTTTGTGAGCAAACTGCTAAGTTTTGTGTTAGAACACAATTTCTTTACTGTTGATGGCAAATTCTACCAACAGGTGAGGGGCACAGCTATGGGAACTTGCTGTGCCCCCACCTATGCATTCCTTTACTTGGGCAAATGGTAAAAAGATGTTGTATATGGAGGAAGCCAGAGTGAAAATATAAAACTCTGGCTTCGCTTCATAGATGACATCCAGTTATTCTGGTCAGGAACAGACCATATGTTACATAACTTTTTGAAGGAATTAAATACAATTAATTTTAAAGTTTACTTATGAATTTAATAAAACAGAAATCACATTTTTAGACTTTTAGAATTTTTTAGAATTTTAGAATTTCAGTACAAGATGGTAAGGTAATCACTAATACATTTAGAAAAAAGACAGCAGGAAATAATCTCCTGAGGGCAGACAGCCACCATCCCCCCTCTTTGATTAAAAATATCCCCAAAGGACAATATCTCAGACATCGCAGGAATTGCACAGAATCAAAAACATTCAAAGAAGAGGTAGGACCTTTGAGAGATAGATTCAAAGTCAGGGGGTATTCACACAATATTCTCAAACAAGCCTATACAGTTGCTATAAAAAGTAGCGGAGAGGAACTACTTTATAAGGAGAAGAAAACTGACAAAGAAAATAAAATCAGATTCATCTCATTCTACAATAACAAATGGCAGGACATTAAAGCAATACTACAGAAACATTGGGCAGTCCTGACAATAGACAAAGAAATAATACAGTTTGTTGGAGATAGACCCTTAATGTCAGCACATAGAGCCCCTAATGTAAAAGATAGATTGTTTCACAGCCCCTTTTCTGATAAAGCAAGAACTGATTGGCTACAGAAATATAAGGATAGAGAAGGAAATTCTAAATGTAAGAAATGCTCAGCATGTTCCAATATGCAACAGGGGACATATGTTGATGACAAATTTGGGAAAAACTACAAAATAAAAGGAAAAATCAACTGTAGAAGTGAGGGAGTTATTTATCTAGTTTTCTGTAATAGCCCAATGTATTATGTTGGGAAAACGTATCGTGAATTAAAGGAACGGATAAAAGAACACAAAAAGGACATTTCACATGAGGTCAAAACAAGTAGTGTAGCAAGACACTTTAAAAAATGTCATGGCAGTAATAAGGAATCACAAACGGCTAGATAACGAGTCTTGCGTTAGGCTTAAAAAGCAGCGTTAAAGAGGTCCCAATGCTGCTTTTTAACGCTCACTTTTTTATCCTTGAACATCAACAAAAGGTTGATACCTTGAAGTGGAACGTCATAGAAGCTGTAGCTATTCCAGTTAGAGGAGGAAATAGGAATACACTTTTGGCGCGCCAGGAAGTATATTGGATATACAAATTACAAACATTAGTACCCCATGGCTTTAACTCGCAATTTGATTTAATTAACTATTGGGAGTGATTTCCAGTTTCCTTACATATCCCTTATAGCTCCCCAAATATCCATTTAATTGCTTGTCACTTGCCTAGTACACAATTAGTCATATAGTTACTTTTCTATATTCTTGCATTTATATATATGTGACTCTGGGTGCTTCTTACAGTAAGGCCATCGTGTTAGAGCTGATTTAACTATAAATTATTTTCTCTTTAAGCCAAATTACTAACCAAGAGAATAAATATCTTTAAAGTACTAGTTGGGCAAAGTGTTATACATATTAGTAAATACATATTTGTAGGCATTTTTAGATACCCAATATCTAAGCAAACTGAGATCGTGTTTGGGGTCTAAATAAATAAAATAAAATATATATGTATAATACATATTGAATGTACCCTACAGTGACTAAACTTATGTTTGCAGGGGTTATTAGTCCTTAGATATGTTGATTTTCTTCCTTTTTATTTAAAATCTAGCCAGCTTTACTAATATTAGTATGCCTTTGCGATCCTAATGACTTGCAGTTTAACTTCATCACTGCTAACTTTTCTTAAATATATAATGAAATGTTAAGATGATTTTATGAATGAATTTTCCTCCTGTTTAAGTGTACATTTACACAAAGAGCACCTATACAGAAATGTTTATATTCTGTTTTTTAATTACTTGTTTTTAATAATAGAAGGGGCTAATACCCCATAAAAAGCATACCTCTAGTAAGAGGATCAGGTCTATGATTATGGCCAATGGCCGAAATGCGTAAGATCCGCTTTTACGCTCTCTCAAGCTGAAGCCCTAGCTGAAACTTATGCTATGATGCTGTTTTAAACCTGCCTAAATAAAGACTAATGTTTTTAACTTACCCAGAGTTAAGATCCGAATCTCTTTTTTTCTGAGTTATTTATCTAGTTTTCTGTAATAGCCCCATGTATTATGTTGGGAAAACGTATCGTGAATTAAAGGAACGAATAAAAGAACACAAAAGGGACATTTCACATGAGGTCAAAACAAGTAGTGTAGCAAGACACTTTAAAATATTTCATGGCAGTAATGAGGAATCACAAATGGCTAGATAACGAGTCTTGCGTTAGGCTTAAAAAGCAGCGTTAAGAGGTCCCAACGCTGCTTTTTAACGCCCGCTGGTATTACGAGTCTTGAAGGTACAGGTGTACCGCTCACTTTTTTGGCCAGACTCAGAAATACCGCAAATCCACTTACGTCAATTGCTATCCTCTTTTATCAATGGGACTTGCATAGCGCCGGTATTACGATTCTGACCAAAAGTGAGCAGTACACCCTCTCCTGTCAAGACTGGTATCGCATTTAAAAGTCGTAAGTAGTTAAGAGTTTTACACTACAACTCCTTAGCATAAACCTCTTAACTAAAGTGCTAAAAAGTACACTAACACCCATAAACTACCTATTAACCCCTAAACCGAGGCTCTCCCACATCGCAAACACTAAAATACATTTTTAACCCCTAATCTGCCGAACCGGACATCACCGCCACTATAATAAATATATTAACCCCTAAAACACCGCACTCCCACATCACAAACACTATTTAAATATTATTAACCCCTAATCTGCCGGCCCTAACATCGCCACCACCTACCTACATTTATTAACCCCTCATCTGCTGCCGCCAATGTCGCTGCCACTATAATAAAGTTATTAACCTCTAAACCTAAGTCTAACCCTAACACCGCCTAACTTAAATATAATTGAAATAAATCTAAATAAAATTACTACAATTAACTAAATAATTCCTAAATACTTACCTATAAATACCTAAACTAAATACTTACCTATAAAATAAACCCTAAGATAGCTACAATATAACTAATAGTTACATTGTATCTAGCTTAGGGTTTATTTTTATTTTACAGGCAAGTTTGTATTTATTTTAACTAGGTACAATAGTTATTAAATAGTTATTAACTATTTAATAACTATCTAGTTAAAATAAAGACAAATTTACCTGTAAAATAAAACCTAACTTAAGTTACAATTACACCTAACACTATACTACAATTAAATAAATTACCTAAATTAAATACAATTAATTACAATTAAATAAAATTATCTAAAGTACGAAAAAAAATCACACTAAATTACAGAAAATAACAAAGAAATTACAAGATTTTTAAAATAATTACACCTAATCTAATCCCCCTAACAAAATAAAAAAAGCCCCCCCAAAATAAAAAAGCCATACCCTACACTAAATTACAAATAGCCCTTAAAAGGGCCTTTTGCGGGGCATTGCCCCAAAGTAATCAGTTCTTTTACCTGAAAAATTACAATTTCCCCCCAACATTAAAACCCACCACCCACACAACCAAACCTACTCAAAAACCCACCCAATCCCCCCTTAAAAAAACCTAACACTAACCCCTTGAAGATCACCTTACCGGGAGATGTCTTCACCCAACCGGGCCGAAGTCCTCAACGAAGCCGGGAGAAGTCTTCATCCAAGCCGAGCGAAGTGGTCCTCCAGAAGGGCAGAAGTCTTCATCCAGACGGAATCTTCTATCTTCATCCATCCGGCGCGGAGCGGGTCCATCTTAAAGACATCTGACGCGGAGCATCCTCTTCTTCCGATGGCTAAACACAGAATGAAGGTTCCTTTAAATGACGTCATCCAAGATCGCGTCCCTTCAATTCCAATTGGCTGATAGAATTCTAGCAGCCAATCGGAATTAAGGTTGAAAAAATCCAATTGGCTGATGCAATCAGTCAATAGGATTGAAGTTCAATCCTATTGGCTGATCCAATAAGCAAATAGGATTGAGCTGGCATTCTATTGGCTGTTCCAATCAGCCAATAGAATGCCAGTTCAATCCTATTGGCTGATTGCATCAGCCAATTGGATTTTTTCTACCTTAATTCCGATTGGCTGATAGAATTCTATCAGCCAATCGGAATTGAAGGGACGCCATCTTGGATGACATCATTTAAAGGAACCTTCATTCTGTGTCTAGCCGTTGGAAGAAGAGGATGCTCCGCGTCGGATGTCTTGAAGATGCAACCGCTCCGCGCCTGATGGATGAAGATAGAAGATGCCATCTGGATGAAGACTTCTGCCCGTCTGGAGGACCACTTTGCCCGGCTTGAATGAAGACTTCTCCCAGCTTCGTTGAGGACTTCGGCCCGGTTGGGTGAAGACGTCTCACGGTAAGGTGATCTTCAAGGGGTTAGTGTTAGGTTTTTTTAAGGGGGGATTGGGTGGGTATTAGAGAAGGGTTGGTTGTGTGGGTGGTGGGTTTTAATGTTAGGGGGGAATTGTAATTTATTACTTTGGGGCAATGCCCCGCAAAAGGCCCTTTTAAGGGCTATTTGTAATTTAGTGTAGGGTAGGGCTTTTTTTATTTTGGGGGGGCTTTTTTATTTTGTTAGGGGGTTTAGATTAGGTGTAATTAGTTTAAAAATCTTGTAATTTCTTTATTATTTTCTGTAATTTAGTGGGGGGGGGGGTTTGTACTTTAGATCATTTTATTTAATTGTAATTAATTGTATTTAATTTAGGTAATTTAATTGTAGTGTAGTGTTAGGTGTAATTGTAGCTTAGGTTAGGTTTTATTTTACAGGTAAATTTGTCTTTATTTTAACTAGGTAGTTATTAAATAGTTAATAACTATTTAATAACTATTGTACCTAGTTAAAATAAATACAAACTTGCCTGTAAAATAAAAATAAACCCTAAGCTAGCTACAATGTAACTATTAGTTATATTGTAGCTAGCTTAGGGTTTATTTTACAGGTAAGTATTTAGTTTTAAATAGGAACTATTTAGTAGTAATTTTATTTACATTTATTTAAATTATATTTATGTTAGGGGGGGTTAGGGTTAGACTTAGGTTTAAGGTTTAATAACTTTATTATAGTGGTGGCGAAGTTGGGGGCGGCAGATTAGGGGTTAATAAATGTAGTTAGGTTGCGGCGACATTGGGGGTGGCAGATTAGGGGTTAATAAATATAATGTAGGTGTCGGCGATGTTGGGGGCAGCAGATTAGGGGTTCATACATATAATGTAGGTGGCGGCGGTGTCCGGAGCGGCAGATTAGGGGTTAATAATATAATGTAGGTGTCGGCGATGTCGGGGGCGGCCTATTATGGATTAATAAGTGTAAGATTAGGGGTGTTTAGACTCGGGGTTCATGTTAGGGTGTTAGGTGTAGACATAACTTTTATTTCCCCATAGGAATCAATGGGGCTGTGTTAGGAGCTAAACGCTGCTTTTTTGCAGGTGTTAGGTTTTTTTTCAGCCGGCTCTCCCCCATTGATTGCTTTTACCAGCTCACCGCTAACATAAGCAGCGCTGGTATTGAAGTGAGATGTGGATCAAAATTTTGCTCTACGCCCACTTTTTTGCGGTTAACGCTGGGTTTGTAAAAACCCGTAATACCAGCGCTGTCTATAAGTGAGCGGTGAGCATAAACTGCTCGTTAGCACCGCACAGCCTCTAACGCAAAACTCGTAATCTAGCCAAAAGATTTCTGGGCTTGGAAAAGGTGGATCTATCAATAAGAGGAGGTAATCTTGACAAATTATTATTACAGAAAGAATGAAGGTGGATTTATGGTATTAAAGCCCTGAAACCTTTTGGTTTGAATGAAGAGATAAATTATGCTCCGTTCCTTAAAATTTTAGGTTTATTGTTCAAATTAAACAACTATATTTTGAAAATAAATGTTTCTTTAAGTAATTGAATTTGTAAATGCCAACTGTAGAAAGTGTAATGATTTGAAGCTATTATTATATGAAATTAATCGCTAAGTATAAATACTAAACAATAATCCATATTAAGTGTCAAAGTTATGCTTATGAATTATATATTTTTTTTAAGAAAGTTTCAATGTATAGATTATCTATAATCCCAAAAACTATGGACCCAGCATGAACATACCAGTGCCATAAGGAATTTTGACAATATTTCACCCAGAGGGCGGAACAATTGAACGGCATAAAAGTCGGAGAAGAGACCAATGGAAATTAAGCAGGATGAAGCCCTTGCAAACCTCACCACTAAGGGTGAAATACGCTTAGTTGTAAGGTAATTAAGGAGAGGGCTGCAGCTGAGCCCTCCACACACTGAACCGGACCTAAACAGTGGAACAGAGAAAGGCACGCTCACGGTGGGATCCGCAAAACACCCCGCAATAGAGGTAATATAAGACCTTTATGTGCAATATTCCCCAAGGGGGACGAAGGTGGGCAGAGACTGCATAAACTAAAATCAAGGTAAACTTAACAGAGTTACTTGAAAATTGAGTTGAATTGATAACCTAGCGAGGAAGCATTCTTAAACAGTTCAGCCATAATTCCTTGAGGTATCACATACTCACAACTACAGCATATATAACAGTGTAGCTAATGAACTCACACTATTGAAAGAAGTAACTATTGCACATAGTAAAGTCTGAAAGATCCCGTGAGAGATAAGTCCCCCTCACAATACCACTGTGTCACAGACGTTTAAATAAGTGCTCGATCATAACAAAGTGACTATGCAGTTATTGCCGAATCTATGAAATTGGATATAACTGTTGAACGCAGTTTTGGATACAGTTTGCAATCAATTGATACAAATAAGGAACTATTTTCCAAACTATGGAACTGTCACAATGTTTTGAAGATATCAAGTGGGCTCACGTTCGTTAATCTATCTAACTATATTTTATGGTTCTGTCAGCAACAATTTAACAATATGTGCACTGTTTCAAATCTGTTTTTTTTTTGTGTTTTTTGTGTATGATAGAATTTCTGGAGTAAAAATAATTATTGCAATTTGTAATCCATAGTTATTTAGGAACAGACAGGTTTAACCACCTTTCTGATGAATTGCTAGATAGTGAGATATTACCCCAAACTCTGGTGCCGGATATAGGGATCTTACTATGAGCTTTAAAGCCCATAGACCTTTTCTCCTTTTTGTAACTATATATATATATATATATATATATAGGGGCCTAGTTATCAAGCCGTCAACCTCAAATACGCTGGAATTCCGCAGCGTATTTGTGGCGAGGCTGATTCGCCTTAGTTATCAAAGGCTAGAGACTGGCAAAAGTAGAATTTTGTGACATAAGCTTTGATCCGCCGGACTCAGTCCGACACAGATCGATTCTTACGTCACTCCAAATGTTCCGCACACAAGTGCGGCACAATCTGACTACTTTTGCTAGTTATCAAAAAACTAGCAGGTACGCTCTGCACTTTTCCGGCCCAGCGTACCTGGTTTTCAATCCGCCGCCCTGGAGGCAGCGGATCCCATAGGAATCAATGGGAGTCTGACCATAGCGAAAGTTCATGTTCGCTGCTGACAGACATCCCATTGATTCCTATGGGAGATGTCTGCACCTAACATCCTAACATGTACCCCGAGTCTAAACACCCCCTACACCGCCGCAACTAAATAAATGTATTACCCCCTAAACCGCCGCTCCCGGAGCCCACCGCGAGCTATAATAAACATGTTAACCCCTAAACCGCTCCCTGCCCCCAGCCGCAACTATAATATATGCATTAACCCCTAAACCGCCGCTCCCTGACCCCGCCGCAACCTATATTAAATGTATTAACCCCTATCCTGCCCCCCCTACACCGTTGCCACTGTA
Source organism: Bombina bombina (assembly GCF_027579735.1). Taxonomy (NCBI): domain Eukaryota; kingdom Metazoa; phylum Chordata; class Amphibia; order Anura; family Bombinatoridae; genus Bombina; species Bombina bombina. The sequence continues at coordinate 840,697,880 of NC_069500.1, forward strand.
ATAAATTTATTAACCCCTATCCTGCCCCCCACTACACCGCCGCCACTGTAATAAAATTATTAACCCCTATCCTGCCCCCCACTACACCGTCGCCACTATAATAAATGTATTAACCCCTATCCTGCCCCCCACTACACCGCTGCCACTGTAATAAAAGTATTAACCCCTAAACCTAAGTCTAACCCTAACCCTAACATCCCCTAACTTAAATATTAATTAAATAAATCTAAATAATATTTCTATTATGAACTAAATTAATCCTATTTAAAACTAAATACTTACCTTTAAAATAAACCCTTATATAGCTACAATATAAATAATAATTATATTATAGCTATCTTAGGATTTATTTTTATTTTACAGGCAAATTTCAATTTATTTTAACTAGGTACAATAGCTATTAAATAGTTATTAACTATTTAATAGCTACCTAGCTAAAATAAAGAGAAATTTACCTGTAAAATAAAAACTAACCTAAGTTACAGTTACACCTAACACTACACTATACTTAAATACATTATTTCTATTTAAAACTAAATACTTACCTGTAAAATAAACCCTAAGATAGCTACAATGTAATTAATAATTACATTGTAGCTATCTTAGGATTTATATTTATTTTACAGGTAACTTTGTATTTATTTTAGCTAGTTAGAATAGTTATTAAATAGTTATTAACTATTTAATAACTACCTAGCTAAAAGAAATACAAAATTACCTGTAAAATAAATCCTAACCTAAGTTACAATTAAACATAACACTATACTATCATTAAATTAATTACATAAATTACCTACAAATAAATACAATTAAATAAAATTACATAAACTAACTAAAGTACAAAAAATAAAAAAAGCTAAGTTACAAAAAATAAAAAAAATAAGTTACAAACATTTAAAAAATATTTCAACAATTTTAAGCTACTTATACCTAATCTAAGCCCCCTAATAAAATAACAAAGCCCCCCAAAATAAAAAAAATGCCCTACCCTATTCTAAATTAAAAAAGTTCAAAGCTCTTTTACCTTACCAGCCCTTAAAAGGGCCTTTCGTGGGGCATGCCCCCAAAAATTCAGCTCTTTTGCCTGTAAAAGAAAAATACAACCCCCCCAACATTAAAACCCACCACCCACATACCCCTAATCTAACCCAAACCCCCCTTAAAAAAAACCTAACACTACTCCCCTGAAGATCATCCTACCTTGAGTCGTCTTCACTCAGCCGAACAGCAATGGAACTGAAGAGGAGATCCGGAGCGGCAGAAGTCATCATCCAAGGGGCGCTGAAGAAATCTTCCATCCGATGAAGTAATCCTCCAAGCGGCGCTGAAGAAGTCTTCTATCCGGGCGATGTCATCTTCCAAGCGGGGTCTTCAATCTTCAATCTTCATCCCGCCGACGCGGAACATCCTTCTTTCCCGACGGACTACCGACGAATGAAGGCTCCTTTAAGGGATGTCATCCAAGATGGCGTCCCTTCAATTCCGATTGGCTGATAGGATTCTATCAGCCAATCGGAATTAAGGTAGGAAAAATCTGATTGGCTGATTGAATCAGCCAATCAGATTGAAGTTCAATCCGATTGGCTGATCCAATCGGCCAATCAGATAGAGCTCGCATTCTATTGGCTGTTCCGATCAGCCAATAGAATGCGAGCTCAATCTGATTGGCTGATTCAATAAGCCAATCAGATTTTTCCTAGCTTAATTCCGATTGGCTGATAGAATCCTATCAGCCAATTGGAATTGAAGGGACGCCATCTTGGATGACGTCCCTTAAAGGAGCCTTCATTCGTCGGGAAAGAAGGATGTTCCGCGTCGGCGGAATGAAGATGGATCCTGAAGAAGATTGAAGACCCCGCTTGGAAGATGACATCGCCCGGATCGAAGACTTCTTCAGCGCCGCTTGGAGGATCACTTCATCGGATGGAAGATTTCTTCAGCGCCCCTTGGATGATGACTTCTGCCGCTCCGGATCTCCTCTTCAGTTCCATCGCTGCTCGGCTGAGTGAAGACGACTCAAGGTAGGATGATCTTTAGGGGATTAGTGTTAGGTTATTTTAAGGGGGGTTTGGGTTAGATTAGGGGTATGTGGGTGGTGGGTTTTAATGTTGGGGGGGGTTGTATTTTTCTTTTACAGGCAAAAGAGCTGAATTTTTTGGGGCATGCCCCACGAAAGGCCCTTTTAAGGGCTGGTAAGGTAAAAGAGCTTTGAACTTTTTAATTTAGAATAGGGTAGGGCATTTTTTTATTTTGGGGGGCTTTGTTATTTTTTTTTTTTTATAACATCTGTTTATTGGAAAACATATAACGATACAGACAACAAGCCAAGATAAAGTTTCTACGGACATTACTTCAAAGTCTGCAATTTGATATTTAGTACAGATGATGATAATGAACATGGCTTCAAAACAAAGTAAAATAAAACAAAATAATACACAACATTTTCACAGCTTTTTCCTGTGCTCACTAGTGCAAGATAAATTGTCTCTGAATCCAATATCTCACCAATTTCTCTAAGTAGAATACCCAGAGGCATGTGTAGGTCTTATAGATTAAAAATTCCTTCAGTTAACATCTGATTCATATAACATTAGATAATGTATGCAAGGGGGAGATAGGGTATATAGGCGAGGACCTCCGGAGCTTCGACTATCCTATTAATCTTCTCTGTGATGGTGGTAATGATTCCTCCCAGATGAAGCGTATGTCAGCTAAAGTGTTTAATTTATGTCTTTTTACATATCCATATTCCTCTAAGGACAGGAGACTAGACACTTTCATCCTCCATACTGGAATAGAGGGAATGTCTGGAGATTTCCATTTGTGTGCAATCAGGGCCTTGGCACCATTTAGTCCCATTTGCAATAATGTGAGTCTCAGTGTACATGTGATATTTGGTTTGTCATTAAGTAAAGCTATGTTATGTGTCAATCTGAAACTATCTGACAGTATTCTTCTGAAATGCGTCTCTATACCTTCCCACAATGGCCTAACTCTGTCGCACTCCCACCATATGTGTATATAACTCCCTCTCTGCCCACATCCTCTCCAACACCCATCACTCGCACCTGGGTAAATCGAATGTAGCCTCGCTGGTGTCAGATACCATTGCATCATAACTTTAGTATTGAGCTCTATTATTTGTGGGGATGTGGAGGATTTTTTAGTGTTTTTAAATATCTTTATCCAGTCCTCTGTTCCTATTTCTATGTCCATGTCGTGATGCCATTTTGTGGTATATGTAGGAAGCTGTGTAGTTTGCGGCGTCTGTAACAGTTTTCTTGAAAGTGATAGAGAGTGTGGTGTTGTCTCTTCTTTGAGGCACAGTTGCTCAAAGGCTGTCAGATCTCTCAGGTAGTCAGCTCTGTGAGGGGATGTGTGAATAAAATGAGCTAACTGATGGTATTTAAGCCACCTCGCATAGTTACCGTTTGCAATGTTTCTGATATCCTCCCTGGGTTTAAGTTTCCGATTCAGTGTAAAGTCTCTTAATGGTGTTGTAAAGCCCCATTCCGTCAGACGTTGTTGTCCGCTATCCAAACCCCCTATTAATTCTGCGTTGGTGGGAATAGGGAACAAGGGTGATCTAATCCCTGTGATATGTGGTTTTGTGGCAGTTATTTTGTCCCAAGAGTCAAACATCTGTCTATGTATCTCTAGGTTCATACATTGTGGGGGCCTTAGATGTTTCGGTATCCAACATAGTGTACCCACCCTAGGGACCTTCAGTATATGCGAGTCGATTGCTACCCAAGCCTTTGATTCCCTCGCTCCATGCCAGTCTAATACCCTCTGTAATGTGACAGCTTCCAAGTATACTGAGACACAGGGGACGCCCAGGCCTCCATTGGCCAGGGTTCTGTACATTGTTTCTTTGTTGATCCTGGGTTTGCTTGTTCCCCATATGAAAGTGTTGATGTGTTTTTGTAGTCTGGCATGATACCATTTTGGGAGGGTCATGGGAAGTGTCTGCATAACATACAATATTCTTGGGAGAGTTGTCATTTTTATGCACTGAATCCTTCCCCACCATGAGATGGGTTTGGTCGCCCAGTGTTGTAAATCACGCGAAACGCTATGTAACAGGGGGGCATAATTATTCTCAAATAAAACTTTTTTGTCCGGTGACAGCTGAATACCAAGGTATTTCAACGTTTTAAATTGGAACTGAAGAGGGCAGATGGATGATAGATTCTTAAATGTTAATTGGGGAAGGGAAATGTTAAGAATTTCTGATTTCTGTAAGTTTATCTTAAAGTTTGAATAACGACCAAATTCAGCGATTTCCGACAAGGTGGCAGGGATCGACTGTGAGGGGGGAGTCATTGTAAAAAGGACGTCATCCGCATATAGGGCAATTTTAAAATCATGTGGGCCTATTGTTATTCCCTGGATGTTTGGGTTTGTTCTAACTCTAGCTGCAAGCACTTCCACCATTAATATGAATAGGGTGGGGGAAAGCGGGCAGCCCTGACGTGTCCCATTTCTGATTTTAAACGTGTCTGATAGTACTCCATTCACTTTAATCTGGGCAGAAGGGTAGGTGTATAGGCTGAATATTCGCAATATTATTGCAGGACCTAAGCCGATCGTTAAGAGCGTTTCTTTTAGAAATCCCCAATTTATACGATCGAACGCCTTTTCGGCATCCGTAGCTAATAAAACCGCTGGTATGTTATTTTGTTTGGCATAATTCATTAAGGAAAACACTCTAATGGTGTTGTCCCTTGCCTCTCTCCTAGGGACAAATCCTACCTGATCTGTATGGATTATGTCTTGTATAATTTCATTAAATCTATTTGATAGTATCTTCCCCCATATCTTTACATCTGTGTTTAGGAGTGATATTGGGCGATAATTGCTTGGGTCCGTTGTAGTTTTACCTGGTTTGGGTATTACTGTTATATGCGCCAATAATGAATTAGTGGGCAGACTGTTTGTCTCGTCTAGTGTGTGAAAAAGAGATAGGAGATGGGGAGCTAAAATGTGCCTGAACTTCTTGTAATAGATGTTAGTAAAACCGTCCGGTCCTGGACTTTTACCTGTGGGGAGCTCTTTTATTGTTTTTAGTATTTCTTGTTTTGATATGGGGCTATCCAATTTGTCAATTTGTGTTTGAGTCAATTTAGGGAGATTAGCCTGTTCGATATATTCTCTCATTCGATTCTGATGTTCTGGAGAGGTGTCTGAATCTAAGTTATATAGCTTAGTATAATAGTCCCCAAAGAGGTTAGCCATTTCTTTGCTGTCGTATATAGGTCTGTTATCCGGGGTGTGGAGTTTATCTATTTGGGAAGCTCTTGTTTTGGCCTTTAATAATTTTGCTAAGAAAGGGCCTGTCCTGTTACTCTCATAAAAGTACGTCTTTCTAAGTGAGAGGGCTTTCCTTTGTGATTCTTTCGTTAAAATGGCATTTAGTTCTTGCCTGCTCTTCATTAGGTGAACATATTCTGTTTGTCCCTTGGGATTATTTTTATGTTGTAGTTCTAAGTGGTATATTTGAGAAGTTAATCTGTTTATTTCAGAATTGTACAACCTCCTTCTGTGAGCTGACAGTTTAATACATTCCCCCCTGATCACTGCTTTGTGTGCCTCCCACAAGCATTCTGGAGCCATCCCCGGTGTCTGGTTAACTTGGAAGTATTCCGTCAACGCTTGGTGAATGCGTTTCTCTGAGGTTGGGTAGTGGAGTAGGGAATTATCCAGTCTCCACAGGAATTGTGTATTCGGCTTGTTTGGCCAGACCAGCTGCATGGAAACCGCTGAGTGGTCTGACCAAACCGTGGGTGTTATGTCTGCTTCCCTAAGTTGTGAAATGTATGCCCTGTCTAAGTAGAGGTGGTCAATACGTGTGTATACCGACCATGGGTGGGAATAGAACATGTAATTCCTCTGAGTAGGGTGTAAGATGTGCCAGGAATCTAATAATCCTAGGACCTCTAAGCATTTAAGGACTGCGTTCGGAGGTCTCGTGTCCGAGAGAGGTGAACCTGTAGAAGTGTCCAGTGTGGAGTCTATTGTCACATTCATATCTCCTCCCAATATCAGAAGACCTTTCTTGTGTTCTAAGACTAAGTCTAGAAGGTGTTTGTAAAATTTTTGCCGTCTGCTATTGGGGGCGTAGACATTTACTATTGTGATTGGTTTGTTGTATAAGAGCCCCACTAACAGAAGGATTCTACCCTCTGCGTCAATTAATTTATTTAGTAATTGAAAGTGTATACTCCTATGAAACAGAATTCCCACCCCATTCTTTTTAGCACTATGAGAATTAAAATATCCCGTTGGGAAATCTTTTGATTTAAATTTGGGTTCTTCCCCATTAACGAAGTGAGTCTCCTGCAAAAATATTATAGAATCCTTATGTTTCGCTAAAGCTTTCATGGCTATGGAGCGTTTTGTGGGAGAGTTTAATCCCTTAACGTTTTGCGTAACAATATTAATCAGAGGGTCAGCCATTCTCCTGGTGTCTAATGTGTGAACTGTAGTGGTTTTTTGAGCTTACCTGAATTGCCCCGGAGGTCCCCTCCTGAACACAAAGGGTTATATAGAAAAAGAAGATGCTTGATGAGATAAGCAAAAGGCATATACTGCCAGCGGTTAGTACACTAGAAAATGTGAGCACAAAGTTAGAACATACACAACAGTAAATAGAATGAAAACACAGTAAACTAAACAATTCTTTAACCAAGGGAATTAGCCTATGGAACAACCACCAGGCCAGGATGGTGACCCGGGTGATCGTTACATCCATATCTAACTCCGTGAGAAAATGGGGGGGGGGTTAGTAGGCACTCAGAGATGCCAATCTCTCTAGGTGGGCTAATTGAATAGTAAGCATAACATTTATAAATTAACAACTAATTAGGGTTATCAATTCAGAACTCTATATTTTTGAGCAAGAGATAATACTTATTCTTTCACACTGGTGATTAATGTTAATGTTCAGGATGAGTCCCGTGAATGACCCGGTGTGTCTGCTTGAGGAGCAGATGGTTTTCGTCTCTTCTTCGCCACCAGAGACCATTCCTGTCTTTGTGGCTTAGGGACTGATGTTTTTTGTAAATGTCGATCATTTCTGTCATCCGTGAGCCTTGGTAGAGCAGGCTGGGGAATGTTCAATTGAGCGCAAAACTGCTCCAAATCCTCTGCATCTTTGTAAATGTAGGTCTTGTCACCTTTGTTGACTCTGATTGAGAAGGGAAATCCCCATCTATAGGGTATATTTAAGTCTCTCAGGTGCAATGTTAAGTATCTCGCTTCTTTTCTTTTTGCCAGAGTGATAGGGCTAAGGTCTGCAAAGATCTGAAGTGAGTCTTCTCCAAAGGTTATTGGTGTTTGCTTTCTGGCCGCCTGTATTATTCTTTCTTTATCTGAGTACTTGTGGCACCTAAGTATGATATCTCTGGGAGGTGCTGTTGCTGAGGGCTTAGGTCTTAATGCCCTATGCGCTCTATCCAGGCTGACTCTCTCATCTCCTTCTGTTCGTAGTAGGAATTTGAATAGGTTTTGAAGATATGATGGGATCTGAGCAGCTTGAATATCCTCTGGAACTCCACGAATTCGTAGGTTTTGGCGGCGACCTCTATTGTCTAGGTCCTCCACCTGTTCTTGCAGCTGTATAATGGTCGAATTTTGGTATTGTAGCTCTGTGGTCATGGACATGGCTGATTGTGTGTTTTCCTCCACCTGCTCCTCTATTTGTATAACCCTATTCCCCAAATCTGCCACATCTTTTTTAATGTCTGCCAGGCCTTCTTTTATAACCCTGCTAACTTGATTCATGAACGAAGAGAAATCCTCCTTAGAGGGTAGAGCCTTCAGATCAGCCCTTGTTATACTGCTATTATTATCATTGCCTCCCATATTCAGTGATGGACTGTCTTTGTCTCCTATTTCAGTCAGCATAGAGGGGTCAGGGTCTTCAGAGGAAGCTGTTTCACAGGGTTTAAAGAAATTGTTCAGCTTTCCCCCATTTATATTTGGCCCTTTAGGGTGCTTGTCCACGCGTTGCAGGCGCTTACTTGTCATAGTGAGAGTTGCAGTCTGCAAATGATTTCCTCCCCTGGTATCCTGACAGGATGCAGTGACGCAGTTAATATTATTATCACAGGGCCTTGTGGTATTTCAGTCAGTCTATGTATATTAATCACTGCGTTAAACAAACAAGTTCGGTGTTGTAGCCAAGTTAGTTTTATGTGCAGTGGCCGTTACTATCAATTTATAATATATGGTGTTCAACAGTGGCTAGAAAGGGTTGTTGACAGCCTCTTCACTCCCTTTTCAGATTAAAGTTAGTCTCCTAATAACTGTCTCACCTCTCGCAGAGTCTCTCTTAATTACTGATTACCTCCGGGCCGGTCTATATATGTCCGCTGTTATCAACTTCAATGTCTTCTCCGGAGCAACTCTGTAGCGTAGGCCTAGCCTCGGGTTATACTCTGATGCTTGCCGCGGTTGAGGATTACCTCGGGACTGGCGATATTAGAAGCGGTGTTGTCGCCTTGATTTTTCTCCTTCGCTTGCTCACCGGGTGTTTTAGTCACATATAGCCAGTATTTCCATCCTTGTTCTCGCTCTTTTAAGTTGTTTTTAGCGCCCACCTGATAGATCTTTCACGGAGCTTTAAGCTATTGCGGCCATATTCTCCGATGGCCGGCTCCGCCCCCCGGGGGGGCTTTGTTATTTTATTAGGGGGCTTAGATTAGGTGTAAGTAGCTTAAAATTGTTGTAATATTTTTTAAATGTTTGTAACTTATTTTTTTTATTTTTTGTAACTTAGCTTTTTTTATTTTTTGTACTTTAGTTAGTTTATGTAATTTTATTTAATTGTAGTTATTTGTAGTTAATTTATTTAATTAATGTAATGATAGTGTAGTGTTAGGTTTAATTGTAACTTAGGTTAGGATTTATTTTACAGGTAATTTTGTATTTCTTTTATTAATAACTATTTAATAACTATTCTAACTAGCTAAAATAAATACAAAGTTACCTGTAAAATAAATATAAATCCTAAGATAGCTACAATGTAATTATTAATTACATTGTAGCTATCTTAGGGTTTATTTTACAGGTAAATATTTAGTTTTAAATAGGATTAATTTAGTTCATAATAGAAATATTATTTAGATTTATTTAATTAATATTTAAGTTAGGGGGTGTTAGGGTTAGTGTTAGACTTAGGTTTAGGGGTTTAAATAGAAATAATTTATTAAAGTATAGTGTAGTGTTAACTTAGGTTAGGATTTATTTTACAGGTAAATTTCTCTTTATTTTAGCTAGGTAAGCTATTAAATAGTTAATAACTATTTAATAGCTATTGTACCCAGTTAAAATAAATTGAAAGATGCCTGTAAAATAAATATAAATCCTAAGATAGCTACAATATAATTATTATTTATATTGTAGCTATATTAGGGTTTATTTTAAAGGTAAATATTTAGTTTTAAATAGGATTAATTTAGTTCATAATAGAAATATTATTTAGATTTATTTAATTAATATTTAAGTTAGGGGGTGTTAGGGTTAGTGTTAGACTTAGGTTTAGGGGTTAATAATTTTATTACAGTGGCGGCGGTGTAGTGGGGGGCAGGATAGGGGTTAATAAATTTATTATAGGTGGCGACGGTGTGGGGGGCAGATTAGGGGTTAATAAGTTTAATATAGGTTGCGGCGGGGTCAGGGAGCCGCGGTTTAGGGGTTAAACTATTTATTTAGTTGCGGCGAGGTGCAGGATCAGCAGGATAGGGGTTAATAACTTTATTATAGAGGGCGGCAGTATAGGGGAGGCAGGATAGGGGTTACTAAGTATAATGTAGGTGGCGGCGGTGTCCGCGAGCGGCGGTTTAGGGGTTAATACATTTATAAGAGTTGCGGCGGGGTCTAGGAGAGGCGGTTTAGGGGTTACTAACTTTATTTAGTTGCGGGGGGCTCCGGGGGCGCCGGTATAGGGGGTAGAACAGTGTAGTTAGTGTGGGTGCTTAGTGACAGGCTAGCAAGAAAGCTGTAAAAAAGCCGAAGAGCAACGAGATCGGATGAGTGATAACTCTCACAGTCCGCTGCTCATTGCCAAGTACTTGGTGCGTGGCTTTTTGACAGCTTTTTTGATAACTTAGGTGAATTTTTGCAGGTTCGCGGCGGCGATGTGAGGCGAGCTTAGGCGGGCGTATTGGGCCGGTGAAGACAGGTAAAATAGACACGTTGATAACTACCCCCCATAGAGAGAGAGAGAGAGAGAGAGAGAGAGAGGGAGAGTACTAATTGTCCCCGGCTACATTTTTAGGGGACCGTAACATAACTAGAAATCGAAGTTACTAACACAATATACACAAGGAAGACAATGGCTAACTCACAGTAACTATTAAGCATGGCATATATGATAACTGTTAAGAATTCAACTATAACTTGTTTATGATATCTATATAAGTCCATGGGACAAAGTCATCCATAGCATCGTTCTCATATGTTGAACTTATACCATGGAGTCATAACTTCTAATCTGCTTTCACGGAGGTCCAGGGCAGTGAACAAGTTGAAAAGAGCTTGGTCTTTGAGAGTTCGTTTTAGCTGCCATTTCAGAGGTATTGTTATCCAATGTGTTGTTCTCTTGCATGGATGGTGTATTTTGGGAACCATTATTAGATAGGGCAGACTTTCCATTTGTAGTTCCAGCAAAGACCGTAAAAAGTAGGTTAGCAGTTCCATCAAAGTTCCCCGGTAAAATAGTGCAAACACAGTTCCTGGCATAGAGACATATCAGCATAGAAGCGCATAGTTCTGTGTCCATGTTAGGATCCACTAGAGGAAACTCCACTAATCTGACCTCAGGGCGCAACAATGTTTGGGCTGCGGTGTATTCGATGTAACCAATGCATCATGTTTAGATGTCTCCCGCCTCTGTGAGCTCCAACTATCATTCATAGCAGTGAAGAGGATACCCCCTCGCTCAATTTCGGTGTTAGGTATATTAGGCAAATGTGGATTATCTTCCCCACCATAATCCACTGAGTATCCTCTCTCATCTGGCACATCAGTCGTGACTGGCTCCAGTTGTCTGTCTGTGATATACCGCTGAGTTTTGAACAGCCTTCGAACTATAGCTACTAATAAATGCTCCATAGTGGTAAACTGATCGTCTAATGTCTGGAGTAGTTTCTCCTCCCACATGGCTGCCATTATTATTGGTTCTGCTGTGTTGTTATTGTTAAAAACAGAATTATTTGTAATATGGAAAAATGAGCTCTGGTGGCTTTACTCAGTTTCCTGGGGGGACCGGCAGCCTAGACCTCGAGGTTCTCAGTGTCTAATCAGATGTCTGCAGTAGTCTAGTTAGTGACTTTTGAAACCAACAGACTTGTGGGCCTTGCCAAAGAGCATAGATTAGTATATAATCACAAACAAGGTCCGAAGTTTCTCCAGGGTAATGTTAGGCAGGGTGTTACCATTAGGATCACAAATAAAGGTTCCGCTATCACCAAAACCTGCAATAGCTTTCTATAATTGATAAAAAACCCTGAAGCTCCTGAATTGTGTGTCCTATGGCTTTGGCAAACAGCTTCCCCCCCCCCCCCAAGACCTTTTTGTTCAGGGAGGCTTATCACCTGACTCATTAACAAATTAACTTCACTTACGTAACAGTTGCCCTCATCTATCTCCTCACTAATGTTATTCTCACCTTTGCAGTCCCCACCTCCTGTTTCCCATCCTCCTACCCATCTAGATTGTAAGTTCCCAACGGGAATAGGGCCCTCAATTCCCCCTGTATTTGTCTGTAAAATTTTGTCTCTTATTGTATTGTTTCTCCATTGTACTTTTATCCTTGTACCCATGGGCAGCGCTGCGGAATCTGTTGGCGCTTTATAAATAAAGAATAATAATAATTACTTGGCTATGCCAATAAACTGAACTCTGTTGCAGCTTGTGGCCTCAATGTGGTGTTTCTCGTTGCTTATATAATTACATAATTAACAAGTGCATAATAAAAAGACAAGATAATAACACCTACTCTGAATTTCAAATAAACAGTAGTTTTTTTTTCTGACAAATTTATTTTTTCTCCCATTTTGCCAGCCACCGGTATCATGTGACAGACATCAGCCAATCACAGACTAGTATACATATACCCTGAGAACTTGTGCACATGCTCAGTAGAATCTTGTTCCACATAAAGTGTGCATATAACAAGATTGTGCAAAATTTGATAATGAAAGTAAAGTGGAAAGTGTCTTTAAACTGCATGATCTATGTGAATCATATGTAATCAGTTTATCTTGACTTGAGTGTCCCTTTAACAGTTTTGGGCTATATTACATGTAGAGTGCAAAAATATTAGCCAACAAGCTTTAACATCAATTGAGTACAATCAATAACGCTTCTTTTTTGCACTCCTGTTACAAGTTCAAAGTTTTTTTTCTATTGCTCAAGCGATAATCTAGAGCACGCTAACATCTGCATGTTGCATAACGTGGATGTGTTAACGTCTTCACATGATAGACTTCTTTAGGGTGCAGGAAATACATGTTGTATATTGTTTGAGCTCTAATCTGATGGTGCACAACTATTGGAGTTCTGTACTATACTATTTATAATAATAATGGTTTACTTTAGGTTTTAAAAAACACTTAATTTTACAGTGGTATTTTGGATTGAGTGCAACACTTAACTCACTCACTTGTAATATGAGTGCAAGAAATTGTCATTCGTTTGAATTTTGTTGATTCAAGTCGAGTTTGATATACGAACAGTCGAATACATTATTGGATGAAACAGACAAAAATCAAATGTTTGCGTGGTGAAATTGATTTGTTCATTCGTTCATGCCATTTGATGCCAAACAAAAGATGCAGGAATGAGGGGAAATAGGTTATTTTAATTGTTTGAATCCCATAACCATAATGTAAGGATTTTTGTTAATATTAATTGTATATATTAGCTTTTCCCATTCAAAATAACGGTGACAAATCTAAATTGAATATTCGTCTGAACCAAATACCTGAATGTGCAAAATTCAGCTGAACCGAATGCTAAAAAATCTAAAACACATTTTTCAGCTGATACAAATTTTTCACCCGTGCACATGTCTAGCACAATGAGCGGGTTCTGCTTCCTGCACTATCCATTAATAGTAAAGGGCATTCTAAAAGTTTCAACCATGTTAAGATTTTTAACCATTTACCTGTAATGCCAAGTTGTCAGTTGTGGCAGGTCACACAAAGCATAATGCACCCTGCACTATTTAATAAAGCCCTTTATGTTTTGGGTTCCCTTAGCAGAATAATTTTTAAGCTTTGGAAAAGAAATGAGAAACATAAATGTAATTTTATCCAGTCAGTGTAGAAATGCAAATAGCATAGCTGTATGAATGCACATTGTAGTTGAGAAAATCATGTTTGAGAGTTGAATGGCTTTTTCCTTAATTAGAGTTGCTGCTGTTATTAAGCCAGTGTATACTTATTATTACATATCTAACCTTGCCAATATCTTTTTCATATTTGTACTGTGCTTGTGTGAGTGCATATTGTCTTGATATTTCTTGGAAAATGTGACCACTCTTTTGATTTCAATTTTTGTATAGAACTATACTGCGGAATCTGTTGGCACTCTACAAATAACCGATAATAATACGATAATAATAATAATTATGGGATAAGTTTCTTTTGTACGCCAACACTATTTGTATATTGCATTTCATTGCCCATTTGTTACTTATCTTCTATAAAATGATGCATAAACAATAAATGCCCAATATCTATTTTACACCAGGAATAGGTAGATACTAAGTACACTGGTCCTGCTTATTAACCTTAGTGACCAGGCCACTTTTCCATTTGTTGACCCTTTGGGACCAGGGCTATTTTTACATTTCTGCAGAGTTTGTGTTTAGCTGTAATTTTCCTCTTACTCATTTACTGTACTCACACATATTATATGCTGTTTTTCTAGCTATTAAATGGACTTTCTAAAGATACCATTATTTTCATCATATCTTATAATTTCCTATAAAAAATTATAAAATATGATGAAAAAATGGAAAACAACACACTTTTTCTAACTATGACCCCCAAAATCTGTTACACATCTACAACTGAACAGAAGAAGAACAGAAAATATGATGAAAAAATGGAAAACAACACACTTTTTCTAACTATGACCCCCAAAATCTGTTACACATCTACAACTGAACAGAAGAAGTCCGCCAATATGCAGTTAAAAATCCACTTTATTGTAGTAAATAAAACTTGTCAGGATGATCCAACATCAACCATGAATCATAGATAACAGGAAACAATAGCCTGGAAGGGCTTACGTGTTTCGGCTAACAAGCTGTAGTCATAGCTTAACACCCAGGTACACCTGATACCTTTTAAAGGAGCAAATCGTACATAATTGGCTAAAATATTTAAAGGAAAACTAACAAGAATCCTGTACATGAAAATGCTTGCAATACATCAAAAGCATCTTAGATAAATTGATTAAAAATTATAACACTATAATGATGGCAGTTATACACACTTAAGTAGTTACATAGACACTCCAAAAACATATATGCTGTTTAATAGAGTGATCTGGAAAAATTCCTTCAATTAGCATATAAATACGAAACAATTTGTGATGCTAATCTTCAAATTGCTTTTTGCATTACTGTTTGAATTATCTGTTTATTTAATATTTTGTTTTGTTTTAAAATGCTTTAAAGAAGAGAGATACAAGAATATACGAAAATATATACAAGCAGAGGAATGATGACATTTAAACCCAATTGGAAACTATGTAAAACATGAGGGAAGATCAATAAAAAATATTATTGTTATACTATGCAAATCCACTTTTAGTCTAAGGTATATTGTTGTACATGAGAACCAATTGATTGTCAACCTCTAAAATGAAATACCAAAAATATTTTGCTATAGTTCAATCTAAAGTGGTATAAAAAAGTAAAAAAATATATATTGTTTTCTTTATAACTCCATAAAAGAAAGGACTATAAACACATATCTAATAGTCAATATATCTAACTCTTGCATACCACTGCACAGGGGTGAGTGCATTGGTAACAGGGCTGTGTACTTTTTAACAATAGCATATGTTCACATTTTCAAAGTGAACATTTTATAAGTGAGGCATTAATTTTTAAGAATTATACAAGAACTACACTCAATACTCTCCACACGGCTGGTTACTAACTATCAAACTGCCTACTGACATCTGCTAAGGATTGCTGAGTTAACCTACTGTCTCTTCTGCTTTCAGGTACGTGAGCTAAGGCCCTGCACTGAATTCTTGCTATTCCCTGCTTTTTCTGTCATTTTGCAACAAATCCCTCTTTTTGGTACGTGAGCTAAGGCCCTGCACTGAATTCTTGCTATTCCCTGCTTTTTCTGTCATTTTGCAACAAATCCCTCTTTTTGGTACGTGAGCTAAGGCCCTGCACTGAATTCTTGCTATTCCCTGCTTTTTCTGTCATTTTGCAACAAATCCCTCTTTTTGGTACGTGAGCTAAGGCCCTGCACTGAATTCTTGCTATTCCCTGCTTTTTCTGTCATTTTGCAACAAATCCCTCTTTTTGGTACGTGAGCTAAGGCCCTGCACTGAATTCTTGCTATTCCCTGCTTTTTCTGTCATTTTGCAACAAATCCCTCTGTGTGTGTGTGTGTGTGTGTATATATATATATATATATATATATATATATATATATATTGAATAATTGAATTTAGTCTGTTAAAATTAAGTCCTGCATGATTTTTCCCAATGTCTCAATTCTAATGTCTAGTTAATTGCCATGTGATGCTCACTCCTTATCAATACTTGCTATAACTCTAAAATTTATAGTTCTTTTATGTCACAGTTTTAACCCCCTCCAAATTTTATTGTCTGTTTACTTAACTCATCTCACCCTGACCAGATTCTAACATTCCAATTGGCCTTACCAACTGTCTTTGATTAGCAATTAAGTAAATTTAGTGGACTCAGCTGACTGCCCTACCTGTATATATTGCAGACTAGCTTGGGGAAGTGCATTGCACAGGGGTGAGTGCATTGGTAACAGGGCTGTGTACTTTTTAACAATAGCATATGTTCACATTTTCAAAGTGAACATTTTATAAGTGAGGCATTCATTTTTAAGAATTATACAAGAACTGAACAAGGATTGGGCAAGGGGCAAGACACAAGGCAAGTACTCTTGTATTACTATGTTTTATGTATATCATTGTATCCTTTTGCAAGTGCTGCTGTAACACTGTGTCTTATGTGTTTACTTGGTTCCCACTTTCAGAATAATGCTCAATATCTTCATACTCCTTTTTGCTACCTCTTGTCTCTACAATAAACTACATTACTCAGTTACTCCTTCTCCCTCTCCACCTGCACTGTTCATTAGCCCATCTCTCTTATACTCACCTTACTTTTGTACTCATGAACTCTACTTATTCCTAAATACTCTCTCTCCCCCCTGCACTTCAGCTAAACAACAGTCTCATTACTGCAAATCTGCTTCTCATCTCATGTCACTCTCCCTCTTGCTCATACTAGCTGCTGGCGACATTTCCCCTAATCCTGGTCCCTCACAACCTCCTAACCTTTCACATCCTTGTGTGCCTTTCAATAGACTTCAGAAACTAAACTCTGGTAACCTTAATCACATTCCTCTTACATCTAAAAACCCCTCCCCCTTCACTTGTGCACTCTGGAACTCTCGCTCTGTTTGCAACAAGCTAACTTCTATCCATGATCTCTTTATCTCCCACTCTCTTAACCTTCTGGCTCTTACAGAAACCTGGCTCTCTACTTCAGACACAGCATCCACTGCTGCACTGTCACATGGGGGTCTCCATTTCAGCCACACTCCTAGGTCTGGCAATAGACAAGGAGGTGGTGTCGGTATTTTACTTTCCTCTCGTTGCACCTTCCAACAAATACAGCCCTTCTCTTCACTAACATCTTCTTCATTTGAAGCACACATGATTCGGCTATTCTCTCCCCTCTCTATACGTGTTGCAGTCATATACCGCCCCCCTGGCTCCCCAACTCAATTTTTAGATCACTTCGCTGCCTGGCTTCCTTATTTCCTTTCCTCAGACACCCCTGCCCTCATTCTTGGCGACTTCAACATCCCCCTTAACAATCCCACTGCCCCATCTGCTAAACAACTTCTGCAACTCACTTCCTCTTTCGGTCTGTCACAATGGACTGATTCTCCCACTCACAAAGACGGTCACTCCCTTGACCTGATCTTTAGCTATAGATGCACTCTCTCAAACTTCTCAAACTCCCCTTTTCCTCTTTCTGACCACCATCTCCTTACCTGCAACATATCATCCCTTCCTACAACTCTCCCACCTTCTACTCCTCACACCAAACTTCACAGAAGCATTAGGTCTTTAGATCAGCAACAACTTGCTAATTCCCTTCAACCGCTCCTCTCATCCTTCTCCTCCTTTTCCTGCCCTGAACAATCTATCCACCACTATAATTCCACCCTTATATCCGTCCTTGACAATCTCGCCCCTCTTACCACTGCTAGGAAATCACACACTTATCCCCAGCCCTGGCATACTCCTCTGACACGGTACCTACGCAGATGTTCCCGTACTGCTGAACGGCATTGGAGAAAATCACGGAGTTCAGCTGATTTTCTTCATTACAAATTCATCTTGAACTCCTACTACTCTGCCCTTAATCTCCACAAGCAACACTACTTCTCTACTCTTATCTCTAATCTTTCTTCAAACCCAAAACGTCTGTTCTCCACTTTCAATACTCTCCTCCGCCCTCCTCCACTTCCTCATACAACTTCTCTGTCAGCTCAAGACTTTGCCAGTCACTTCATTAACAAAATTGATTCCATCAGACATGAAATCAGTTCTCAACACAATTCCATTCTCTCCCCCCCTCAAATACTCTCACTCAACCACAACCCTCATAACCTGAAACTTAGTTCATTCTCCCCTGTTACTGAGGACGAAGTTTCAGCACTTATACTGCGCTCTCACCTCACTACCTGTCCCCTTGACCCTATCCCCTCACAGCTGCTCCCCTCTCTCTCTGCTACCCTTACCCCTATACTAACACACATTTTCAACCTCTCCCTCAGCACTGGTACATTTCCCTCATCAATGAAACATGCACTGGTCACACCTATCCTCAAAAAACCTTCCCTTGATCCTACCTCCCCATCCAACTACCGCCCAATTTCTCTCCTCCCTCTTGCTTCAAAGCTTCTCGAAAAACTAGTATATGCACGCCTATCCCATTTCCTTACGTTAAACTCCCTTCTTGACCCGCTGCAATCTGGATTTCGTCCCTATCACTCCACAGAGACAGCTATTGTTAAGGTCACCAACGACCTACTTACAGCTAAATCAAAAGGCCACTTCTCTCTGCTTATCCTCCTTGATCTGTCCGCAGCCTTTGACACTGTCGACCACCCTCTTTTGCTCCAAACCCTCCAATCCTTCGGCATCTGTGACACAGCCCTTTCGTGGCTCTCTTCCTACCTGTCAAACCGTACCTTCAGTGTAGCCTTCTCTGGGGACTCCTCTGCCCCGTCACCACTTTCTGTCGGAGTACCGCAAGGCTCTGTCCTCGGTCCCCTTCTCTTCTCAATCTATACGTCATCACTAGGTTCCCTAATTAAGTCCCACGGTTTCCAATATCATTTGTATGCTGATGACACCCAAATCTGCTTCTCTGCACCAGAACTATCTCCTTCCTTGCTAACCCGTGTCACTAACTGTCTTTCTCACATCTCTTCCTGGATGTCCTCTCACTACCTCAAGCTAAATCTCTCCAAAACTGAGCTCCTCATTTTCCCCCCTTCTTCCAAAATCTCCACCCCTAATATCTCTATAACTGTCGACAACTCCATCATTACCCCTACCTCGCATGCCCGATGTCTCGGGGTCACATTTGACTCAGATCTTTCCTTCACTCCTCACATTCAGTCCTTGGCTACAGCCTGCCGCTTCCACCTTAAAAACATCTCTAAAATTAGACACTTCCTTACGCAAGACACAACTAAGATTTTAATCCACTCTCTCATTCTTTCCCGCCTTGATTACTGCAACTCTGTCCTCTCTGGTCTCTCCACCTGCCGCCTAGCTCCTTTACAATCCATAATGAATGCCTCTGCCAGACTCATCTTCCTTACACGTCGCTCTTCATCTGCTGCGCCTCTATGCCAATCCCTTCACTGGCTTCCTCTTGCCTCTAGGATCAAACACAAAACTCTCACTCTCACATACAAAGCCCTCAACTGCACTGCTCCCCCCTACATCTCAGACCTTGTCTCCAGATACTCTCCCTCCCGTCCCCTTCGCTCTGCTCATGACCTCCTACTCTCCTCCTCTCTTGTCACCTCATCACACTCCCGTTTACAGGACTTCTCCAGACTGGCTCCCATCTTGTGGAACTCTCTGCCTCGCTCCACAAGACTCTCTTCTAGTTTTAAAAGCTTCAAGTGCTCCCTAAAGACTCTACTGTTCAGGGACGCATACAACCTACGCTAACCCTTCCTAATACTAGTTCCTCTCCTCCACTGCAATCCCCTGAACCCTCTTAGCATGTAAGCCTAAAAGTCCAGCTGTTTGTAGATCACCTTCTTAAGAGCTGACTACAACAGTGCAACTTTTGGCAGGGCCCTCTACCCTATAATTGTTTTGTTGTACTCCCCCTTTTGTTTATAGCGCTGCGGAATCTGTTGGCGCTCTACAAATAACCGATAATAATAATAATAATAATAATACCACTAAAGATGGAAACTACAAACATACAGAATACAGATTATAGATGTTACTCCCAATAATTCACTAAGTCATATTAAGAATTCAAGCCAAATCACACTCTTGTTTTTAGCTTGAATATCCCAAACATCTCTCTCTTTCCAAGTAGGCAATCTCTATCGCCCCCTGTCTTGGGTCTATGCACAATGCCTTGCAAAAGTATTCACCCCCCTTGGCATTTTTCGTGTTTTGTTGCCTCACAAATTTGAAGATGTTTTTTATTTATTATTATTGTGAAGCAAACAACAAATAGGACAAAAAAACAGAAAAAGTCAATGTGAATAACTATTCACCCCCCTAAAGTCAATACTTTGTAGAGCCACCTTTTGCGGCAAGTCAGTTTGGATAAGTCTCTATGAGCTTGCCACATCTTACCACTGGGATTTTTGCCCATTTCTCGTTGCAAAACTGCTCTAGCTCCTTCAAGTTTGATGGTTTGCGCTTGCGAACAGCAATCTTTAAGTCTGACCACAAATTTTCTATTGGATTGAGGTCTGGGCTTTGACTAGGCCATTCCAACACATTTACATGTTTCCCCTTAAACCACTCAAGTGTTGCTTTAGCAGTGTGTTTGGGGTCATTGTCCTGCTGGAAGGTGAACCTCCGTCCTAGCCTCAAATCATGCACAGAATGGTACAGGTTTTGCTCAAGAATATCCCTGTATTTAGCACCATCCATCTTTCCCTTAACTCTGACCAGTTTTCCAGTCCAGGCTGCTGAAAAACATCCCCACAGCATGATGCTGCCACCACCATGTTTCACTGTGAGGATGGTGTTCTTTGGGTGATTTGATGTGTTGGGTTTGCCCCAGACATAGCCTTTTCTTTGATGGCCAAAAAGTTCAATTTTAGTCTCATCAGACCAGAGCACCTTCCTCCATACATTTTGGGAGTCTCCCACATGCCTTTTCGCAAACTCAAAATGTGCCATTTTGTTTTTTGCTGAAAGTAATGGCTTTCTTCTGGCCACTCTGCCAAAAAGCCCAACTCTATGGAGCATACGGCATATTGTTGTCCTATGTACAGATACCCCAGTCTCTGTTGTGGAACTCTGCAGCTCCTCCAGGGTTACCCTAGGTCTCTGTGCTGCCTCTCTGATTAATGCCCTCCTTGCCCGGTCCATGAGTTTTGGTGGGCGGACGTCTCTTGGCAGGTTTGCTGTTGTGCCATGTTCTTTCCATTTTGTTATGATAGATTTGATGGTGCTCCTGGGGATCATCAAATATTTGGATATTTTTTTATAACATAACCCTGACTTGTACTTCTCAATAACATTGTCCCTTACTTGTTTGGAGAGTTCCTTGGTCTTCATGGCAGTGTTTGGTTAGTGATGCTTCTTGCTTAGGTGTTGCAGCCTCTGGGGCCTTTCAAAAAAGTTGTGTATATGTAATAACAGATCATGTGACACTTAGATTGCACACAGGTGGACATCATTTCACTAATTATGTGACTTCTAAAGGTAATTGGTTGCACCAGAGCTTTTTATGGGCTTCATAACAAAGGGGGTGAATACATACACACATGCCAATTTTCTGTTTTCTATTTTTAAAAAATAGTTGTATGTATATATTTTTCTCATTTCACTTCACAAACTTAGACTATTGCGTTCTGATCCATTACATACAATTCAGATTAATAAAACATTGAACTTAAGGCTGTAATGTAACAAAATAGGTAAAAAGGGGGGTGAATACTTTTGCAAGGCATTGTACTTATTCTATAATACACCATCTGAAAGAAGAAAGATGCTTATCATGACACCGTACAAAATGTTGGACAATAGGAGCAATAGTTAATCCCACATATTGCAAATTACACTGGATACATTTGATAAGATAAACCCCATAACAACATGTGCAATTCAAACAGCCATGTATATCAAAGACTTCCCTTGTGACCATAGATTGAAAACTATTTGTAATAGGAACTTTGTCACAAGGCTTACATTTTTTGTGTCCACAACGAAACATCCCGTTGTGAGTGAGCCATGAGCTCTGTCTATTCTGAGTGTGGGGCAATATAGAAGAGGAAATCATAAATCTTATACCTTGCTTAACAACATCCACAAGTTTATCATCAGCAGATAATGTTTTAAAATGCTTACGTACTATCTTGCAAATCTCAATGTACTGTAATTAGTTACAAAAGTTACGCCTTTATACATTTTTAGAATTTTTGATGGAATCTTTCAGAAAATGATCAAGATGTACAGGATTTCTGTTAGTTTTTCTTTAAATATTTTAGCCAGATATGTACGATTTGCTCCTTTAAAAGGTATCAGCTGTACCTGGATGTTAGGCTATAACTACGGCTTGTTAGCGGAAAAGCATAAGCCCTTCCAGGCTACATTGTTTCCTGTTATCTATGATTAATGGTTGATGTTGGATCATCCTGACAAGTTGTATTTACTAAAATAAAGTGGATATTTAACTTCATATTGGCGGATTTCTTCTGTTCTGATTACCTTAACTAGTACCGCCGCAGCCTTAGCGTGGGAGCGAGGAAACCCGAAAACTTGATAAATGACATCACTGTCGGATCACGTGGAACGCCGCATTGGAAGCGCAGCAGTGGAGAGACCCGGTGTTCGAGTAAGAGACAGAGCTTTCAGAGGATTAGTCCCGCAGTGATTGAAGGAGTCTCCTCGTTCCTGACGGAAGGTCCCTGCTATTCCTTTGGTGAATCATTGACAGTGGCACAAGACAAACTTGTGAGTACCAGTTGTTTTGTCTATTGCAGCACATCACAAATGCATAAGGTTCTTTGCGATAGTTTCTAGTCTTGGGTATCTCTTTTAAGTATTTGGCATATGAACTGTGTGACCTGTTATTTGAGAGACATAGGGGCCTATTTAACATGCTCCGTATGGAGCTTGATGCCCCGTGTTTCTGGCGAGCCTTCAGGCTTGCCAGAAACACAAGTTATGAAGCAGCGGTCTAAAGACTGTTGCTCCATAACCTGTCTGCCTGCTCTGAGGCGGCGGACAGACATCACCAAAAATCAACCCGATCCAATACGATCGGGTTGATTGACACCCCCTGCTAGCGGCCAATCAATTGGCCGCGAATCTGCAGGAGGCGGTATTGCACTAGCAGTTCACCAGAACTGCTGGTGCAATAATAAATGTCTGCATTTATCGATGTGCAGCGGACATGACCTGCAATATCAGATCATGTCCGCTCGCATCATGATAAATAGGCCCCATACACTCATACTTTTGAATTTCACATATCTACAACTACCATAAAATACCCATGCTAAATAGTTCCTAAATGTTGTCCTGAGTTTAGAAATACCCAATGTTCTTTGATATTTCCAAACTACTTTTTTTTTTTTAAATTAGCAATAGTTACTGTGTAACACTGATATCTGTTAGGAATCCCAGAATAACCCTTCACATGTATATATTTTTTTAAAAGAAGACCTAACGCCTAGATTTAGAGTTTTGTCGGTAAAAACCTACGGGGCTAACTCTCCTTTTTTTCTTACCGCTCCCTTTAAACAACTCTGGTAGTACGAGTTTTATGAATGGCTGCGTTAGCCTCAGAAAAGTGAGCGTTGAGCCAAATTTAGCTCCACTTCTACCCTCAACACCAGCGTTGCTTACGGTAGCGGTAAGCTGGAAAAACGTGCTCATGCACGATTTCCCCATAGGGATCAATGGGGCTGATTCGGCTGAAACAAAGTCTAACACCTGCAAAAAAGCAGCGTTCAGCTCCTAACGCAGCCCCATTGTTTCTTATGGGGAAACACTTTCTAAGTCTACATCTAACACCCTAACATGAACCCCGTGTCTAAACACCCCTAACCTTACACTTATTAACCCCTAATCTGCCACCCCCGCTATCGCTGACACCTACATTATATTATTAACCCATAATCTGCCGACTGGACACCGCCGCCACCTACATTATACCTATGAACCCCTAATCTGCTGTCTTTAACATCGCCGACACCTATATTATATTTATTAACCCCTAATCTGCCGACCGGACATCGCCGCCACTATAATAAATATATTAACCCCTAAACCGCCACAATACCGCCTCGCAAACACTATAATAAATTTTATTAACCCCTAATCTGCCCCTCTCAATGTCGCTGCAACCTAGCTACAATTATTAACCCCTAATCTGCCGCCCCCAACATCGCCGCTACTATAATAAAATTATAAACCCCTAACCCTAACTCTAACACCCCCTAACTTAAATATAATTTAAATTAATCTAAATAAATTTACTATAATTAAATAAATTATTCCTATTTAAAAATAAATGCTTACCTATAAAATAAACCTTAATATAGCTACAATATAACTAATAGTTACATTGTAGCTAGCTTAGGATTTATATTTATTTTACAGGCAACTCTGTATTTATTTTAACTAGGTACAATAGCTATTAAATAGTTAATAACTATGTAATAGCTATCTAGTTAAAATAATTACAAAATTACCTGTAAAATAAATCCTAAACTAAGTTAAAAATACACCTAACACTACACTATCAATAAATTAATTAAATAAATTACCTACAATGATCTAAACTAAAATACAATTAAATAAACTAAACTATATTACCAAAAAAAACAAACACTAAATTACAAAAATTAAAAAAATATTACAAGAATTTTAATCTAATTACACCTAATATAAGCCCCCTAATAAAATAAAAAAGCCCCCCAAAATAATAAAATTCCCTACCCTATACTAAATTACAAAAGTAATCAGCATTTTTACCAGCCCATAAATGGGCTTTTTGTGGGGCATTGCCCCAAAGTAATCAGCTCTTTTACCTGTAAATAAAAATACAAGACCCCTTCCCAACATTTACAACCCACCACCCACACACCCCTACTCTAAAACCCACCTGATCCCCCCTTAAAAAAAACTAACACTACCCCATTGAAGATCACCCTACCTTGAGCCGTCTTCAGCCAGCCGGGCACCGATGGGACAGAAGAGGACATCCAGAACGGCAAAAGTCTTCATCTGATCGGGGCAGAAGAGGTCCTCCATCCAGCAGAAGTTTTCATCCATCTGGCACGGAGCGGGTCCATCTTCAAGACATCCAGCGCGGAGCATCCTTCCTGGCCGACGGACTAATGACAAATGAAGGTTCCTTTAAATGACGTCATCCAAGATGGCGTCCCTTGAATTCCGATTGGCTGATAGGATTCTATCAGCCAATCGGAATTAAGGTAGGAAAAATCCGATTGGTTGATTTAATTGAATTGACCTCGCATTCTATTGGCTGATCCAATCAGCCAATCAGTTTGAACTTCAATCCGATTGGCTGATTAAATCATCCAATCAGATTTTTCCAACCTTAATTCTGATTGGCTGATAGAATGAAGTCATTTAAAGGAACCTTCATTCGTCGTTAGTCCGTCGGCCAGGAAGGATGCTCCGCGCTGGATGTCTTGAAGATGGACCCGCTCTGCGCCGGATGGATGAAGATAGAAGATGCCGCTTGGATGAAAACTTCTGCTGGATGGAGGACCTCTTCTGCCCCGATCGGATGAAGACTTCTGCCGCTCTGGATGTCCTCTTCTGTCCCATCGGTGCCCGGCTGGCTGAAGATGGCTCAAGGTAGGGTGATCTTCAATGGGGTAGTGTTAGGTTTTTTTAAGGGGGGATCGGGTGGGTTTTAGAGTAGGGGTGTGTGGGTGGTGGGTTGTAATGTTGGGGGGGTCTTGTATTTTTTTTTACAGGTAAAAGAGCTGATTACTTTGGGGCAATGCCCCACAAAAAACCCTTTTAAGGGCTGGTAAAAGAGCTGATTACTTTTGTAATTTAGTATAGGGTAGGCAATTTTATTATTTTGGGGGGCTTTTTTATTTTATTAGGGGGCTTAGATTAGGTGTAATTAGTTTAAACTTATTGTAATTTTTTTATTTTCTGTAATTTAGTGTTTTTTTGTATTACAGTTTAGTTTATTTAATTATATTTTAGTTTAGATAATTGTAGGTAATTTATTTAATTAGTTTAATGATAGTGTAGTGTTAGATGTATTTGTAACTTAGGTTAGGATTTATTTTACAGGTAATTTTGTAATTATTTTAACTAGGTAGCTATTAAATAGTTATTAACTATTTAATAGCTATTGTACCTAGTTAAAATAAATACAAAGTTGCCTGTAAAATAAATATAAATCCTAAAATAGATACAATGTAACTATTAGTTATATTGTAGCAATATTAGGGTTTATTTTATAGGTAAGTATTTATTTTTAAATGGGAATAATTTATTTAATGATAGTAAATTTATTTTGGTTTATTTAAATTATATTTAACTTAGGGGGGTGTTAGGGTTAGGGTTAGACTTAGGTTTAGGGGTTAATAACTTTATTATAGTAGCGGCAATGTTGGGGGTGGGAGATTAGGAGTTAATAATTGTAGGTAGGTGGCGGCGATGTTAGGGAGGGCAGATTAGGGGTTAATAAAATTTATTATAGTGTTTGCGAGGCGGGAGTGCGGCGGTTTAGGGGTTAATACATTTATTATAGTGGCTGCGATGTCCGGTCGGCAGAATATGGGGTTAATAAGTGTAGGTAGGTGGCGGCAACGTTGGGGGGGCAGATTAGGGGTTAATAAATATAATATAGGTGTTGGCGATGTTAGGGGCAGCAGATTAGGGGTTCATAGGTATAATGTAGGTGGCGGCGATGTCCGGTCGTCAGATTAGGGGTTAAATAATTTTATTTTAATGTTTGCGATGTGGGGGGGCCTCGGTTTAGGAGTTCATAGGTAGTTTATGGGTGTTAGTGTACTTTGTAGCACTGTAGTTAAAAACTTTATGTTCCGGCGTTAGCCCATAAAACTCTTAACTACTGACTTTTTTATGCGGTAGGAGTCTTGGCGGTAGAGACTGTACCGCTCACTTCTTCCAAGACTCGTAATACCGGCGTTAGGCAAATCCCATTTAAAAGATAGGAGATGCAATTGACGTAAGGGGATTTGCGGTATGGAAAAGTCACGGAAGAAAAGTGAGCGGTACACCAGTACCTGCAAACTTGTAATATCAGCGGGCATTAAAAAGTAGCGTTAGGACCCCTTAACGCTGCTTTTTAAGGCTAACGCAGAACTCTAAATCTAGGTGTAAGGTATTAAACTTGGGGTAATCTGACTCTTTTCATGCAACCATTTTACCACCAATCTATGCCAAAATTAGATTTTTAGACAAAATAGCAAATTAAGAATATATTTACTGAGAACGTTAAGGGTTCAGTGATACCACCCATGTATAGGTGTGTCAGGTTCTCTGGGGACTAAAAGGCCTTATTTTTAGGGGGCGCATTCCAGTTTTCCAAATAGGAATTTTCACATCTTTCATCATGCACCCATGTCCTATTTAGGATATTTCTGAAGCCCCCATCAAACCATATATTTTTAAAAAGTAGACACCCTAGGGTATTTGAAATTCTGATATTTTAACACTTTCCATGCACTAATTCAACCACCAGTCTTTGTCAAACTTTTGGGTAGTAATTTTTTGTGTTATTTTTTACACACATTCGGCTAGATTACGAGTTTTTGTCGGTAATGGTGTACGGTGCTAATGCACAGTTTTCCCTCACCGCTCACCACAGACAACGCTGGTATTATGGGTCTTTACAAACCCGGCGTTAGCCGCAAATAAGTGAGCATAGAGCAGAATTTAGCTCCACATCTCACCTCAATACCAGCGCTGCTTACGGTAGCGGTAAACTGGAAAAATGTGCTCGTGCACGATTTCCCCATAGGGATCAATGGGGCTGATTCGGCTGAAAAAAAGTCTAACACCTGCAAAAAAGCAGCGTTCAGCTCCTAACGCAGCCCCATTGATTCCTATAGGGAAATACTTTTATGTCTACACCTAATACCCTAACATGAACCCCGAGTCTAAACACCCCTAATCTTACACTTATTAACCCCTAATCTGCGGCCCCGACATCGCCGCAACCTACATTATATTATTAAGCCCTAATCTGCCGCTCCGGACACCGCCGCCACCTACGCTATACTTATGAACCCCTAATCTGTCGCCCCCAACATCGCTGACACCTACATTATAGTTATTAACCCTTATTCTGCCTTCCCCAATGTCGTCGCAACCTACCTACAATTATTAACCCCTAATCTGCCGCCCCCAACATCGCTGCCACTATAATACAGTTATTAACCCCTAAACCTAAGTCTAACCCTAACCCTAAACCCCCCTAACAAATATAATTTAAATAAATCTAAATAAAATTATTATTATTATATAAATTTTTCCTATTTAAAACTAAATACTTACTGATAAAATAAACCCTAAGATAGGTACAATATAACTAATAGTTACATTGTATCTATCATAGGGTTTATTTTTATTTTACAGGCAACTTTGTATTTATTTTACCTAGGTACAATAGTTATTAAATAGCTATTAACTATTTAATAACTTCCTAGTTAAAATAAACACAAATATACCTGTAAAATAAATCCTAACCTAAGTTAAAATTTCACCTAACACTACACTATCATTAAATAAATTACCTAAATTAACTACAATTAATTACAATGAAATTAAATAAACTAAATTACGAAAAAAATAAAATAATTACAATTTTTTAAAACTAATTACACCTAATCTAATCCCCCTAATAAAATAAAAAAGCCCCCCAAAATAATAAAAATCCCTACCCTATACTAAATTACAAATGGCCATTAAAAGGGCTTTTTGCGGGGCATTGCCCCAAAGTAATCAGCTCTATTTCCTGTGAAAAAAACACACAATACCCCCCCAACATTACAACCCACCAACCACACACTCAACCCTACTCTAAAACCCACCCAATCCCCCCTTAATAAAACCTAACACTACCCCCTTGAAGATCACCCTACCTTGAGACGTCTTCACCCAACTGGGCAGAAGTGGTCTTCCAGATGGTCTGAAGTCTTCATCCTATCCGAGCAGAAGAAGTCCTCCAGATTGGCAGAAGTCTTCATCCAGACTGCATCTTCTATCTTCATCCATACGGAGCGGAGCGGGTCCATCTTCAAGACATTCGACGCGGAGCATCCTCTTATTCCGACGACTAACACTAAATGACGGTACCTTTAATTCTATCAGCCAATCGGAATTAAGGTAGAAAAAATCCTATTGGCTGATGCAATCAGCCAATAGAATGTGAGCTCAATACTATTGGCTGATTGGATTAGCCAATAGGATTGAACTTCAATCCTATTGGCTGATTGCATCAGCCAATAGGATTTTTTCTACCTTAATTCCAATTGGCTGATAGAATTCTATCAGCCAATCGGAATTGAAGGGATGCCATATAAAGGTACCATCATTTAGTGTTAGTCATTGGAAGAAGAGGATGCTCCGCGTCGGATGTCTTGAAGATGGACCCACTCCGCTCCGGATAGATGAAGATAGAAGATGCCGCCTGGATGAAGACTTATGCCCGTCTGGAGGACTTCTTCCTGGATAGGATGAAGACTTCGGACCGTCTGGAGGACCACTTCTGCCCGTTTGGGTGAAGATGTCTCAAGGTAGGGTGATCTTCAAGGGGGTAGTGTTAGCTTTTATTAAGGGGGGATTCGGTGGGTTTTAGAGTAGGGTTGGGTGTGTGGGTGGTGGGTTGTAATGTTGGGGGTGGTAGTGTCTTTTTTTTTACAGGTAATAGAGCTGATTACTTTGGGGCAATGCCCGCAAAAAGCCCTTTTAAGGGCTATTTGTAATTTAATATAGGGTAGGGATTTTTATTATTTTGGGGGGCTTTTTTATTTTATTTGGGGGATTAGATTAGGTGTAATTAGTTTTAAAAAATTGAAATTATTTTATTTTTTTCTGTAATTTAGTGTTTTTTTTCTCGTAATTTAGTTTATTTAATTTAATTGTAATTAATTGTAGTTAATTTATGTAATTTATGTAATGATAGTGTAGTGTTAGGCGTAATTATAACTTAGGTTAGGATTTATTTTACAGGTATATTTGTATTTATTTTAAATAGGAAGTTATTCTGCCATTTCTTTAGCTTCTTGGTTGAAACTTTTGATTCACAAGGCTTATTTGGAGGCAGATCAGTCTCCACTGCAATGGATTACTGCTCATTCTACCAGGTTGATTGCTACTTCATGGGCTTTTAAGAATGAGGCCTCTGTTGATCAAATTTGTAAAGCAGCTTCTTGGTCTTCTTTTCATACTTTTACAAAATTCTACCATTTTTTGCTTCCTCTGAGGCAGCTTTTGGTAGAAGTGCATTACATTTTTTTATTTTTTTATTTCTCAGTATAAAATAAGTTTTTAAATCCCTCTATGTTATTACTCATGGACTCCACATCTGGGGTATTAGTTCCCTAGAGTAATGGATCATGGTTCTCACCACCTGTATGAAAGAAAACATAATTTATGCTTACCTGAGAAATTTATTTATTTCATAGTGGTGAAAAGGGCTTGTTTTCTTTTTTTAAGCACATCTTTTTCCCTGCTCAATTGTTTTATTTTTTGGCTCTTGCTTTTTTTATACCTCACTTCTGCTTGGCTATGCATTAGACTGAGGAGTGTGTGAGGTGGGAGGGATTATATAGAGCTCTTGGGGTTTGGGAATCTTTACCACCTCCAAGTGGTGGGGAGGGTAATTCCCATGAGTAGTAGAAATTAATTTATCAGGTAAGCATAAATTATGTTTTCACATTAACATATATATATATATATATATATATATATATATATATATATATATATATATATATATATATATATATATATGTAATAAAAATGATATTTTTTTCTTTGTGAAGAACATTGGAATATAAAAAATGTGTAGCACATGAAAAATGAGTTATCTTAGGGTGCGTTATGAAAATATTAAATATTAAAAGATAAAAAAATATTATAAATAATTATTAATAAACATTATAGATAAAACTTGACAGGAGTACACTAATTCTTCATGTGTGCTAATCCGCCATGAGTTAAATAAAGGTGCATTATGTATTTATTAAATATAAAATATAGAAAAAAATATTAATTAATAAAAAATATTATAGATGTACTAAAATTCATAGAATATATATTTTTTTACATTATCTATAATAATTATTAATAATTATTATTATTAATTTTTCCTAGATATTTTGGGCCAGATTACAATTGGAGCACTAATTAACACTCCTGCTTGAGCATTAACTGCACTAGAAGTAAGCTTTCTACTTGAGTCGGGTTGCGCTCATATTATGAATTAAAAGTAAACTGCTAACCTGATGAGCGCAAAAAGACGAAGTTAGAATATCGCACCAGCCACTTTATTAGGTACAATATTGCTTGGTAACACAAATTGCTAATCATCCAATCACATGGCAGCAACTCAATGCATTTAGGCATGTATAGTAAATAGTAACATAGTAAATGAGGTTAAAAAAAGACTGAAGTCCATCGAGTTCAACCTATACAAATCTAATATACTTACAAAAAAGCTCCAGTTTTAAAAAAGGTGACCCATTTAACGTAAGCAATCATCCTGTCCTCTGGAACTCACTACCCCGCTCCATAAGACGGTTTCCAACCTTGTATAGCTTCAGACGCTCCTTAAAAACCCACCTATTCAGAGAGACCTACCATATCTCCTCCATCCCTCATCCTAACCAAACTAATACATTTACATGAACTGCCTGACTCACTGCTGCAAATACAACCGATGTGACAAGCTACCCCAACCTTATGTCTCTGCACCCTAAACCTGTGGACTGTGAGCTCTCCGGAGCAGGGCCCTCTTCCTCCTGTGCTAGATTTGTTTAGTCTTGTTATGTTTTGTATTTTATCACAAATCTTTGTCATTGTATACCCCTATCATTGTACCCAGCGCTACGGAATTTGGCAGCGCTACGGAACCCCTAATCTGCCACCCCTAACATCGCTGCCACCTACCTACATTTATTAACCCCTAATCTGCCGCCCCCAACGTCGCCACCACTATACTAAAGTTATTAACTCCTAAACCTAAGTCTAACCCTAACACCCCCTAACTTTAACATAATTAAAATAAATCTAATTCCTATCATTACCTAAATTATTCCAGTGACGTGCAGTAATGGGAGGCAGCGCCTCCCCTGTCCAATCAGGGAAAAAAAAAAAAAGATTTCAAATAATATTTATTAAAAAAAAAAAGTGTTTTTTATCTTATTATTTTTTGGACACGCCCACCCCGCCCCAAGGGTACCCCCCACCCCCCGATGGCGAGTACTCATAACCCACATCATCATTACATATTTGTAGTACTGCGCTTGCGCTGCCAAATTCACCATCCATTGTTGTGCAATTAGGAGGCAGTGAGCCGGTCCGCTGCCCTCCATTAATTGTGCAACATGGATCTAAATAACATCTACTGCTTACTTAGAGCTGTGCCACCCACTGGTGACTCGCCGGGCCCTCATACAAGCTCCAAGGGAGGCGGTTCTCAAAACCGCCTCCATGATGAGCTAGATCACTTGAGCCAATCAGCATTCTGCACTGCGGGGAGGCGTGCCTGCTGGGCTGCTGATTGACAGTCTGGAGTGTGGGTCATGTGACATTGCGCCGACACAGTCAGACTGGCGGGAAGACACTGGATCAAGAGGTGGAGCCGGAGGACAACACGATCAGCTGCTGCCCTGCACGAGGAACCAAGACAGTGCACCACAGACCAGTAAGTACTAAAAAAAAAACGCATCAGCATGGGCAAACTTGTTTTCAAGGCAGCTGAAGGGTTAATGGCGTCCCTGTCTAATCTCCCCCTTGTGACAGTGTTCCAACGTCAAAATCCATAAGTTCCAGCAGCACCTCTGTTCTAATTGTGCAGTGTGCACGCTGCAAATGTGTCTCTGAAAACGTTCTGAAACAACTCTAGCAGGAGCACTGTTAAAATTGCTAATTTTATTTTTTCCCTGTTAGAAAAAAATATGCATTGTGCAATTTTAACGGTGCTGCTGCTTTTATCAACTACCCTTGTGACAGTGAGGAGGAAGCTAGCACATCTGAGCACCCCCAGCTTTATGCGAGTGAATGCTGAGTGACTGTGCAAAATGTTTAAAAGTGTGGGGTGGGAATAAGGGGGCAATTGACTTGCAGGTCACCATCCATAGTAGGCAGCATATAGAGACAGTGATGAGAGGAATACCCACAAGCAGAGAGAGAGAGCAGGGCAGCCAGCATAGCAAAGAAGGATCATGCTGCACTGTTTCCCTGCATACTCGGTCAGACACTTTTGTAAAACTTGGTGTCTCTAGTATCCTTAATTGAAGAAAGAGTGCTGCTTTTCTACATGTGTAACTACAATCCCTTCTGCTGTTAGAGTGCAGATCGTTTTTTATTTTTTGTGGGAGGGGGTGCTCTTGCCGTTCAAAGCTTCACTTTTTAGGTCGGTGCATTGTGTGTTTCTGTTTAAGCAGTGGCATGTCTCCCTCTTCCTTCTGTTGTAGCTTTTGACAGGAACAAGAGATCCCTTTTTTCTGTGAATGGTGATTTAGCTCCATAGGTCAAGCACTACATTCCTCCCTCTTCTGGTTTAACCCTTTGGCTTCCAAATGACAGCTGAGGTACTAAAATTGTAATGAGCAAAGCCTGTTATGTACAGTATATATATATGTGTATATATATATATATATATATATATTTTTTATTTTTTTTTTCAAGTTCAAGAAACATTATAATTTAACAATATTATATTAAATGTTAACAGATAATATGAAATTCAAAATGGTACTCACAAGTGAAGCAGCACTCAGTTGTGCTAAATCAGGCAGACTGGGATCTCACAGTTAGTGATGTCACAAACCTAAAATTTTCGGTTAACGAACGGCGGACTCGAACTTCCGGTATTGTTCGCGAACCCGCGAACCACCATTGAATTCAATAGGCAGGCGAACTTTAAAACCTACAAGGACTCTTTCTGGCCACAATAGTGATGGAAAAGTTGTTTCAAGGGTACTAACACCTGGACTGTCGCATGCTGGAGGGGGATCCCTGGCAAAACTCCCATGGAAAATTACATAGTTTATGCAGAGTCTGCTTTTAAGCCATAATGGGCCTAAATCAACTAATATTCCCAAAGTGGCTGTCTCAAAACATCCCGGACAGAAGATAGATCGATAGATAGGATAGATATACATAGATTGATAGTTAGATAGAATCGATAGAAGAGAAATAGATAGATTTGTTAGATATATAATTACCCTGATAAAGTCTAATAATTAAACATGCGGTCTTGGACCCATCTAGGTTGTGTTAAGTAGTACTGTTCTTCGCACTTTCAGCCCTGTAACTCCCCCTATTGGTGGAGGTCTATATGGCGGTTATGATTACCCTGACAAAGTATAACAACAAGACACGCGGTCTGGGACCCATGGTAATTTTGTTGTGTTAAGTAAAACTTTTCTTATCACTTGAATCCCTCTTTACCCCCCCTTTTGTTGGAGCTCTATATGGCCTGCATGATTAGCCTGACAAAGTATAATAATAAAACATCTGGTCTTGGACCCATGGTAATTAGGTTGTGTTTAAGTAGTACTATTCTTATAACTGTAATCCCTGTTACTCCCCCTATCAAGGGAGGTCTATATGGCCTGCATGATTACCCTGACAAAGTATAACATCAAGACACACGGTGTTGGACCCATGATAACTAGCTTGTGTTAATTAGTACTTTTCTTAGCACTTTAATCCCTGTTTCCCCCCCCCCCCCTATCGGGGGTGTTCTATATGGCCTGCCTGATTACCCTGAAAAAATATAATAATAAGACATGCGGTCTGGTACCCATTTTAACTAGGTTGTGTTTTAAGTACTACCATTCTTAGCACTTTAATCTCTGTAACTCCCCCTATTTGGTGAGGTCTATACAGATGATTACCCATACAAAATATAATAATAAGACATCTGCTCTTGGTCTGCGACCCATGGTAACTATGTTGTGTTAATTAGTAATGTCCTTCGCATTTTAATAGCTGTTACTCATACTCACGGTATCGGTGGAGGTCTATATGGCCTGCATGATTACCCTTACAAAATATAATAACCAAACATATGCTCTGGGACCCATGGTAAGTAGGTTGTGTTAAGTAGTACTGTTCTTTGCAGTTTAATACCTGTTACAACACCAAATGGTGGCAGGTCTATCTGGCCTTCATGATTAGCTGCACCCAAACCCAAAAAAAAGCAGAGTGGTCTTAGACTAACACCCATGGCTAACTCGGTTGTTTCAATTAGTACTATTTTTAGCACTTTCATCCCTGTTACGGGTGGTCTACATGGCCATCATGATTAACCGAACAAAATACTACAATCCAACCTTTGCTCAGTCTTCATAGGCCCTTCATTGGCTGTATTTTGATAGTATAGTTCTTATTATTTTTATAGCTGATACAACACCGAATGGTGGCAGCTCTATATGGCCTGCATGAATAGCCGCACCCAAAGCCAAAAAAAAGCCAAGCGGTCTTGCACTAACACCCATGGCTAACTCTGTTGTTTCAAGTTCTACTATTCTTAGCTCTTTCATCTCATCCCTGTTACTTCCAGGACTCTCAGTGGTGGTGGTCTACATGGCCATCATGATTACCCTCACCAAAATATAACTACAATACGTGCGTGCAGGGAACCATGGTAAGCTTACTTCCTTTCGCAAAATCGAGTATAACAGTTGCAGGCAGAGGTTCTGACCCTGCATTATGGCTGCACCTCTCCCTAAAAGAGGCATGCGTTACAGAGTCTGTGGGCATGTATGCAAAGAGCTGGCCTGTCTAAAAAGAGGAGCAAGGCTGTACAGGTTGTTCTCCTTCAGCCATTTTATACGCTGTCCCACGGCCATGACCCTCAACAACCACAACAGAAAGAAATACCACATATGCCATCCTTTTGAACAACAGAGTACAGTTATAGCATTGATTTTAGTTACACAGCGATATTTATTATGAACCGTGAAATTGAAAACAAAAACATGATTGGACACCAAGTACAGTACAGGTCGTTCTCCTTCGGCCTTTTTAGAATAGTGTTCCGGACCCCCAACAAAAACAACAGCAGGAAAGAGGACATATGGCATACTTTTGAACAATAGATGACAGGTAAGGCATAGATTTTACAAAGCCATAGATAATTTTTTTGCAACTGTGAAATAAAAAAAAACATTTATTGGACACCCAGCACACTTCTTTATCCTTAGGCCTTTTTATAAGAGGCTCCCGGAGCCTCAACTGAAACAACAGCATGAAAGAGGACATATGGCATCCTTGTGAACAATTGATTACAGTTAAGGCATTGATTTTATAATCCCAGAGATCATTTATATGACCCGGGAAATAGAAAAAAACATTGATTGGACACCCAGTACACTTCTTTATCCTTAGGCCTTTTTATAAGAGGCTCCCGGAGCCTCAACAGAAAAAACATTATGAAAGAGGACATATGTCATCCTTTTGAATAATAGATTACAGGAAAGGCATTGATTTTAGATTCCCAGAGATCATTTATATGACCCGGGAAATAGAAAAAAACATTGATTAGACACCCAGTACACTTATTTATCCTCAGGCCTTTTTAATAAGAGGGTTCCGGAGCCTCAACCGAAACAACAGCATGAAAGAGGACATATGTCATCCTTTTGAATAATAGATTACAGGAAAGGCATTGATTTTAGAAACCCAGAGATCATTAGTTTCAACCGGGAAATAGAAAAAAACATTGATTAGACACCCAGTACACTTATTTATCCTCAGGCCTTTTTAGCAGAGGCTCCAGGACCCTCCACAAAACCAGCAGCATGAAAGAGGACATATGGCATCCTTTTGAAAATTAGATTACAGGAAAGGCATTGATTTTAGAAACACAGAGATCATTAGTTGCAACTGTGAAATTTAAAAAAACATAGATTATACACCCAGTACACTTCTTTATCCTTAGGCCTTTTTATAAGAGGCTCCCGGAGCCTCAACAGAAACAACAGCATGAAAGAGGACATATGGCATCCTTGTGATTAATAGATTACAGGAAAGGCATTGATTTTAGAAACCCGGGGATAATTTGTTGCAACCCTGAAATCTAAAAAAACATAGATTAGACAACCAGTACACTTCTTTATCCTTAGGCCTTTTTATAAGAGGCTCCCGGTCGGAGCCTCAACAGAAACAACAGCATTAAAGAGGACATATGGCATCCTTGTGAATAATCGATGACAGGAAAGGCATTGATTTTAGAAACCCGGGGATAATTTGTTGCAACCGTGAAATCTAAAAAAAGATTGATTAGACACCCAGTACACTTATTTATCCTTTGGCCTTTTTTTAGCAGAGGCTCCAGGACCCTCAACAAAACCAGCAGCAGGAAAGAGGACATATGGCATCCTTTTGAAAATTAGATTACAGGAAAGGCATTGATTTTAGAAACCCGGAGATAATTTGTTGCAACCGGGAATTTGAATCAAACAAATGATTCGATGGACACCCAGTACACTTCTTTCTCCTTCTGCCTTTTTATAAGAGGGTCCAGGACCCCCAAAAAAAACACCAGCAGGAAAGAGGACGTATGGCATCCTTTTGAACAATATAGTACAGGTACAGCATTGATTTTACAAACCCAGAGATAATTTTGGTCAAATGTGAAATAGAAAAAAAAAATTGAGTGGACACCCAGTACACCTCTTTCTCCTTAGGCCTTTTTATAAGAGGGTCCAAGACCCTCAAACAAAATACCAGCAGGAAAGAGAACATATGGAATCCTTTTGAACAATAGAGTACTGGTACGGCATTGATTTTAGAAACCCACAGATAATTGTTTGGAAAAGTGAAATAGCCCCAAAAATCATGCTTGGACTCCCACTCCAGGTCGTTCTCCTTCAGCTTTTTTATAAGAGGGTCCAGCACCCTCAACAGAAACAACTGCAGGAAACACCACCACATATGCCATCCTTTTGCACAAGCGAGTACAGGTATGGCATCCATTTTAGAAACCCAGAGATAATTGAGAGGAACCAGGAACATTTTTCTAAAAATTTGATGGGGCACCCATTACAGGTCGTTCTCCTTCAGCCTTTTTATACCATGGGCCACGACCCACAACAGGCACAACAGCATGAAACACCACATATGCCACCCTTTTGCACAATAGAGTACAGGTATGGCATAGATGGAACATGGAGATAATTTAGAGCAACCAAGAGACGGATAAAGATGCTTGGTCGGTCCTCCTCCTTCAAATTTGTGGCATTTTGCGTTCAATTTAATGGTCCACCAGATATGAGTGGTTTGCTAAGTTGTACAATTCGTAACAGTTTAATCACTAGTGTTATGTGCCTTATTTTTTTTATTTGAGTTTTGTACCCACAGAGCTGCAGCAGAGGCCAGAAAAATTAGGAATGTACAAATGACTGAAAAAATTGGGTATTGTTGTAGCAACTGCTGTAGCAGCGGCCAGAAAAATTGATGTTTGTAAAACATTTATAAAGTGCCCTAAAAGCTTGTGGCTTGAACACTAGTTGTTGGCGGATAAGTCAAGCAAGTCCTCCGGCTTTATAAGAAAAAAAAGGCCAGCCTGTGTACCAGTTGTAGCCCAAGCCAGCTCATCTCATCATCAGGCCTTTTTTATTCAAATATATCGCCCAATGTCAGTCCCTTTGGGATCCAGCCCTCATTCATTTTTATAAAAGTGAGATAGTCAAGGCTTTTTTTACCTAGGCAACTTCTCTTCTCAGTGACAAAACCTCCTGCTGCACTGAAAGTCCTTTCGGACAGGACACTTGAAGCGGGGCAGGCCAGAAGTTCCACTGCAAATTGGGATAGCTCAGGCCACAAGTCCAGCCTGCACACCCAGTAGTCAAGGGGTCCATCGCTCCTGAGAGTGTCGAGATCCGCAGTTAAAGCTAGGTAGTCTGCTACCTGTCGGTTGAGTCTTTCTCTAAGGCTGGATCCCGAAAGGCTCTGATGGTGCATGGGAGTTAAAAAGGTACGCATGTCCTCCATCAACAAGACGTCAGGAAAGCGTCCGGTCCTTGCCGCCGTGGTCGTGGGAGGAGGAGGAGGATTAATTTCATCTATTCCCCTGTTACATTCCCGTGGTGCTGTGACATCACCCTTATACGCTGTGTAAAGCATAGTTTTTAATTTATTATGAAAATGCTCCATCCTTACCGACTTGCGGGAATTTGGTAACATTTCAGGCACTTTATGCTTATACCAGGGGTTGAGGAGCGTGGACACCAAGTACAGGTCGTTCTCCTTCAGCTTTTTTATACGAGGGTCCCTCAACAGGCACGACAGCATGAAAGAACCCATTTGAACAAGGTTGGATGCCGAGCTAATCATGTCCCGTTCCTCCTCCTCACTGATCTCACTGATGGTATCTTCTTCCTCCCAGCCACGTACAACACCACGGGTACCAGAGAGGTGACAACAACAAGCACCCTGGGATGCCTGTTGTGCTCGGTCTTCCTCCTCCTCCTCCTCCTCAAAGCCACATTCCTCCTCTGACTCCTCTTCCTCACAATCCTCTTCCTGCATTGCTGCAGGTCCAGCAAGCGATGCTGATTCGGCTGTTTGTGGGGGTGATGGACACCACAACTCTCCCGCTTCCTCTTCACGCTCATCTACTGCTTGATCCAGCACTATTCGAAGGGCACGCTCCAGGAAGAAAACAAATGGTATGATGTCGCTGATGGTGCCTTCGGTGCGACTGACAAGGTTTGTCACCTCCTCAAAAGGACTCATGAGCCTACAGGCATTGCCCATGAGTGTCCAGTAATTTGGAAAAAATATCCCCAGCTCCCCAGAGGCTGGCAAAGCACCCCGGTCATACAAATACTCATTAACAGCTTTTTCTTGTTGGAGCAGGCGGTCAAACATTAGGAGTGTTGAATTCCACTGTGTCGGGCTGTCGCAAATCAAGCGCCTCACTGGCAGGTTGTTTCAATGCTGGATATTGGACAAGTGCGCCATGGCCGTGTAGGAACACCTGAAATGGCCACACACCTTCCTGGCCTGCTTCAGGACGTCCTGTAAGCCTGGGTACTTATGGACAAATCGTTGTACAATTAGATTACACACATGTGCCATGCACGGCACATGTGTCAACTTCATGTGCCCAATTTCAATGCTGCCAACAAATTACTTCCATTGTCAGAAACAACCTTGCCAATCTCCAGTTGGTGCGGAGTTAGCCAATGATCCACCTGTGCGTTCAGGGTGGTCAGGAGTGCTGGTGCGGTGTGACTCTCCGCTTTCAGGCAAGTCAACCCCAAAACGGCGTGACACTGCCGTACCCGGGATGTAGCATAGTACCTGGGGAGCTGGGGGTTGCCATAGATGTGGAGCAAGACGCAGAAGTTGAAGAGGACTCAGCCGAGGAAGAGGTTATGGAAGAGGATGGAGTAGGAGGAGTAGAGGAGGTAGCAGCAGGCCTTCCTGCAAGTCGTGGCGGTGTCACCAACTCTTCTGCAGAGCCACGCATTCCATGCTTGTCAGAAGTCAGCAGGTTTACCCAATGCACAGTGTAGGTGATATACCTGCCCTAACCATGCTTTGCAGACCAGCTATCCGTGGTCATATGGACCCTTGCCCCAACGCTGTGTGCCAGACATGCCATAACTTCCTTTCTCACAACAGAGTACAGGTTTGGGATTGCCTTTTGTGAAAAGAAATTTCTGCCAGGTACCTTCCACTGCGGTGTCCCAATAGATACAATTTTTTTTAAAGCATCAGACTCCACCAGCTTGTATGGTAAAAGCTGGCGGGCTAAGAGTTCAGACAAGCCAGCTGTCAGACGCCGGGCAAGGGGGTGACTTTGAGAAATTGGCTTCTTACGCTCAAACATGTCCTTGACAGATACCTGACTGTGGGCAGATGACCAGGAACTGCTACGTAAGAGAGACTGAGTGGAGGATGTTTGAGAGGGACAGCACTAGTTGACGTGGCTGAAGATGCTGGAGCAGGAGGAGGAGGGCGGCTTTTGTGTGCTGCTTCTACTCATGTGTTCTTCCCATCGGCCTTTGTGATGGGAGACCATGTGCCTTCGCAAAGCAGTTGTACCTAGGTGGCTGTTGGACTTCCCACGACTCAGTTTCTTTTGGCACAGGTTGCAAATGGCATTGCTGTTGTCAGAGGCAGACACACAAAAAAAATGCCACACTGCTGAGCTCTGCGATGACGGCATTCTGGTGGTGGCAACAGCATGCGTTGATGGGCGTCGGCGTGCTGTCTGGCTGACCCCTGGTGACGATGCATGCTGTCTGACTGTGCCACTAGCACCTTGAGACGACCTCCACATGCTTCCAAATCGTCTCCTCCTCCTCTCTGTCTCCCCATCTGAACTTTCCCCCTCTTCTTCTTCTCTTCTAGCAGGCACCCACGTGACATCCACCGACACATCATCATCAACCACTTCACTTGTATCTGAAACATCAAGAAAGGAAGCAGCAGCGGGTACAACATCATCATCATCATCACACCGTACCTCCATGTCGGTAATGCTGCCTGACTGAGACTGATCACTATTATCTACATCCTCTGTCAATGATGGTTGCGCATCACTCATTTCTTCCAAATGATGTGTCAATAACTCCTGTGACAGATCAAGTGAAGCGGCTGTGGTGCTAGTGTTGGTGGTGGCGACAGGCGGGGGAGTGGCACTGGTCACTTGAGACCTGCCCAAAGCACAGCTGGACTTAGATGGTGCGTCAAGGTTAGGAGGACTAGCAGCGGAAGCTGAAGAAGATTGGGTGTCCTGTGTTAGCCATTCAACTAGGTCCTCCTCAGAAGTTTTCGCGTCCCCCCTGGAACCCGGCGTCTGAACAATGTGCATATTTGTAGCGTCTAAAGGAATCACAGCACCACGACCACGGAATCTGACAGTCAAAACAGTGATGATTGACAATTTTTGCAATACTGTTAAAAGAAATATGATTGCTGGCAACAATTGGCTAGGTGGGCCTGGCACACAGGCTGCAAGGCAGGAGGAAAGTGCAATTCAATTGCACGATCAAACTGAGGATTCACAACAACTATTACCAAAAATTTAAATTTTTAATTATTAAGAATACTGTGACAACAAATATGATTGGTGTAAATATTTTTCAAGTAGGCCTGGCACACAGGCTTGGAAGGCAGTAGAAAAGTATAATTCTAGGGCACGAGCAAACTGAGGATTAAGATCAACAATCAAGAATTTTTTAATTTTAATTAGTAACTGTACTGTGACAACAATTATGATTGGTGTAATTAGTTGGCAAGATGGCCTGGCACAAAAGGCTGGCAGGCAGGAGGTAAATGCAATTCAAGGACACTAGGAGACTGATTACTGACAGTCAAAACAGTGATGATTGACAATTTTTGCAATACTGTTAAAAGAAATATGATTGCTGGCAACAATTGGCTAGGTGGGCCTGGCACACAGGCTGCAAGGCAGGAGGAAAGTGCAATTCAATTGCACGATCAAACTGAGGATTCACAACAACTATTACCAAAAATTTAAATTTTTAATTATTAAGAATACTGTGACAACAAATATGATTGGTGTAAATATTTTTCAAGTAGGCCTGGCACACAGGCTTGGAAGGCAGTAGAAAAGTGCAATTCTAGGGCACGAGCAAACTGAGGATTAAGATCAACAATCAAACATTTTTTAATTTTAATTAGTAACTATACTGTCTGTGACAACAATTATGATTGCTGTAAATAGTTGGCTAGACGGCCTGGCACAAAAGGCTGGCAGCCAGGAGGTAAATACAATTCAAGGACACTAGGAGACTGAATACTGACAGTCAAAACAGTGATGATTGACAATTTTTGCAATACTGTTTAAAGAAATATGATTGCTGGCAATAATTGGCTAGGTGGGCCTGGCACACAGGCTGCAAGGCAGGAGGAAAGTGCAATTCAATTGCACGATCAAACTGAGGATTCACAACAACTATTACCAAAAATTTTAATTTTTAATTATTAAGAATACTGTGACAACAAATATGATTGGTGTAAATATTTTTCAAGTAGGCCTGGCACACAGGCTTGGAAGGCAGTAGAAAAGTATAATTCTAGGGCACGAGCAAACTGAGGATTAAGATCAACAATCAATAATTTTTTCATTTTAATTAGTAACTGTACTGTGACAACAATTATGATTGGTGTAAATAGTTGGCAAGATGGCCTGGCACAAAAGGCTGGCAGGCAGGAGGTAGATGCAATTCAAGGACACTAGGAGACTGATTACTGACAGTCAAAACAGTGATGATTGACAATTTTTGCAATACTGTTAAAAGAAATATGATTGCTGGTAATAATTGGCTAGGTAGGCCTAGCACACAGCAGGCTGCAAGGCAGGAGGAAAGTGCAATTCAATGGCACCAGCAAACTGAGGATTCACAACTATTACCAAAAATTTTAATTTTTAATTATTAAGAATACTATGACAACAAATATGATTGGTGTAAATATTTTTCAAGTAGGCCTGGCACACAGGCTTGGAAGGCAGTAGAAAAGTGCAATTCTAGGGCACGAACAAACTGAGGATTAAGATCAACAATCAAAAATTTTTTAATTAGTAACTATACTGTCTGTGACAACAATTATGATTGGTGTAAATAGTTGGCTAGACGGCCTGGCACAAAAGGCTGGCAGTGGCAGGCAGGAGGTAAATGCAATTCAATGGCACTAGGAGACTGAATATTTGCAGTCCAAAAAATTATGATTTTTATTTTTTTATATACTGTTACAAGAATTATGATTGGTGCCACTAATTGGCTAGTTGGGCCTGGCACACAGGCTGGCAGATATGAGTCGTGGATGGTAGGTAGAGCAGCAATTTAACACAGTATGCTGTGTAAGTGACAAAAACACAGGCCTGATAGAAAATTAAGTTAGATTACACTAGCAAAATATTTTAAAATTTTAGATTTTAATATTAAAATTATG
This sequence comes from Bombina bombina, assembly GCF_027579735.1. Classification (NCBI taxonomy): domain Eukaryota; kingdom Metazoa; phylum Chordata; class Amphibia; order Anura; family Bombinatoridae; genus Bombina; species Bombina bombina. Next base: position 840,741,551 of record NC_069500.1, read on the forward strand.
TTAAGAAGTGCAATGCACATATGACTCTATGAGTGGTCGCACTGGCTGGCTGCTACGTAGGGCAGCAATTAACAACAGTATGCTGTGTAAGTCAGATAGACAGTTAGACACAGGCCTGATAGAAAATAAAATTAGATTACACTAGCATAATGATTTAAAGACTTTTTTTTTTGGCAATTTAAAGAAAAAGGTTAAGCACATACATATGAGTTGTGGCTGATAGCCTTGGAGGGGCAGCTATTAAAAACAGTAGTCTCTGTAAGTCAGATACACACACGCCGGATAGAAAATACTATTAGATTACACTAGAAAAATGATTTAAATTATTTTTTTGGGGGGGAAATTAAAAAAAGGTTAAACACATATGAGTCGTGGCTCATAGACTAGGGAGGGCAGCAAGTAAACACAGTAGGCTCTGTATGTCAGCAAAACACACAGGCCGGATAGAAAATTATATTAGATTACTCTATCAAACAAATTTAAACTTTTTTTTTTTTATATTAAAATTAAGGTGAAGAAGAATAGATATGAGTGCTGGGTGGCTGCCTGGCACAGATCAATTAACCAAAAGACTGAAAAAAATGAGGTATATTAATGTTGAGTGAGCCTGACAGACACAAGCCTGATAGTAAATGTAATTAGATTACACTAGCAAAATATATATATATATTTTTTTTAAATTTAAAATAATGTTATAAACGGATATTAACACTGGTGGCTGCTGGCTGGCACAGAGCAATGAACCAGAGTATATGCTGTGTGACACTGGCCTGATAGAAAATGAAAAAAAATTACACTAGCAAAATAATTACATTTTTTGGTTAGTTAAATTTAAACTAATGTTGTTAGGGAGATATCAGTGGTGGCAGTAATCACAGCATATGCTGTGAGCCTTAAACACACAGCTGAAAGCCAGGCAAATGCTAATAAAAAAAAAAAAAAACGAAAAAAAAAAAAAACGGCACAAAATATAGCCCTAAAAAGGGGTTTTTGGGGTGCTGCAGAGATGAATGGAGTCCTTCTGGACTGTAAATACACTAGCCTAGCTATGTTTTTCCTATTAATGTCAGGAGCAAAAACACAACACGTCCTCTCATTAAGAAAGCAAGGTCGTTATGAGTCTAAAATGGCGAATTCCGAGTAGCTGGGAGGGTCTGTGAGGAAGTGTCTGATGTTGATTGGCTCTAATGTGTCAGGCGGCTGTGACATAAAGGGTCAAAGTTTCCTCAATGATGACACATAGGGGCACATCGCCATGTGTTCGCCCACAAACGCGAACGCGAACAAGCTATGTTCGCTGTGAACCGTTCGCGGGCGAACAGTTCGGGACATCACTACTCACAGTGTCCCATCTCACTGACACAGCATGAATACTAGATTCTCCAATGTCCTTACGGACCGAATAAGCTCAGACTCTCAAAGTAAGGTTATAAAAAAACACAATTTAATGGCAAGATAAAATTCAAAGTGTCAACCATATAACAGTGTTTTAATTTCAAGTGTTATATGGTTGACACTTTGAATTTTATCTTGCCATTAAATTGTGTTTTTTTTATAACCTTACTTTGAGAGTCTGAGCTTATTCGGTCCGTAAGGACATTGGAAAATCTAGTATTCATGGTGTGTCAGTGAGCTAGGACACTGTGAGATCCGAGTCTGCCTCATTTAGCACAACTGAGTGCTGCTTCACTTGTGAGTACCATTTCGAATTTCATATTATCTGTTTGCACCAACTGTATCACACTAGGAGGCACCTTTGTTTTTGTAATCTATCTCACAGAGAAAACTCGTATCCAGACCCCATCTACCTGGCAAAGCAGCAGACTCCATGTATTAGTGTGACTTCCAGATTATCTGCATCACATGGGACTATCATTACAAGGGAATAAAAAGGGATTTATCTGTTTTTGAACATTGTTGAAGAAGGTTCCTTACACAGATAAGAACTTATAGGACCTGATTGTGTCCATGTTATAATTTATATGCTATTTAGATATTCATATATTTTTCAGATTTTTATTTGATTAACTATATTGTGTTGATTGTAGACACTTATCATACATATATTTATTTTTACCATATCATAATTTTATATCATTCACTTTACAAGTTTCAGATCACAAGTATATACACTTGATTATCATGTTTTTATAATAAGTGATAAATTATATCTCTCTTGTCTATGGTGTTTTGTGCCGCCTAGAGGTAACATAGTACTAGTGTTATAGATTTTATATTAAATGTTGCCTGTCCTCCCCTGTGATGGTAAAAGTTATTAAAACCTACTGTAAAAATAAAGTGTATATCTGTGCAAAATGTATCCTTAGGAATAGATGGCTCATTCTCTGATAAGGACAAATTACAGTAAAGACCTAATCAGCTCAGGATCATGTTTCTTTGTTTTTCTAAACTACATTACATTTTGAAATACACCATTTTAAATGCAATAAAGAAATAGGTATGCTGATGTCACTTTTTAACAGATTTTCTATTGTAAATGGGGAGGGGGGTTAACTAAACCCAGATACATGTATTGTAGCTCTTTAATAGTTATGGTACTGATAAAGAAACTGTGTGTCAGAGTGAGCGAGTCTGTGTGTGTGTGTAAAAGGGAGTGAAAGTGGGAGTCTGTGTGTCTGAGTGTGTGTGTAAAAGGGAGTGAGAGAGGGAGTCTGTGTGTGTCTGAGTGTGTGTGTAAAAGCGAGTGAGATTAAGAGAGTTTGTGTGAGTCTGAGAGTGTGTGTTTAAAAGGGAGTGAAATTAAGTCTGTGTGAGAGTCTCTGTGTGTAAAAGAGAATGAGAGAGTCTGTGTGTGTCTGAAATTGTGTGTGTGTGTGTAAAAGGGAGTGAGAGAGAGTCTATGTATGTCTGAGAGTCTGTGTGTAAAATGGAGTGAGATTAAGAGAGTCTGTGTGTGTCTGAGAGTGTGTGTGTAAAAAGGAGTGAGAGAGAGCATCTGTGTGTCTGAGAGTGTGTGTGTATAAAAGGGAGTGAGAGAGTCTGTGTGTGTGTTTCTGTGTAAATGGAGTGAGAGAGTCTGTGTCTAAGTGTGTGTAAAAGGGATTGAGTTTGTGTGTATGTGTATGTGTGTGTGTAAAAGGGAGTAAGAGTGAGAGAGTCTGTGTGTAAAGGAAGTGAGAGGTAGAGAGTTTGTGTGTGTCTGAAATTGTGTAAAAGGGAGTGAGAGTGAGTGTGTGTGTCTGTCTGTGTGTAAAAGGGAGTGACAGAGTCTGTATGTGTCTGAAAGTGTGTGTAAAAGGGACTATGTGAGGGTGTATGTGTGTGAGATATGTATGTGTGTATATATAACTTTGGGTTGGGACTGGGGTGGTCCATACAGTGGGCAGGAGTATTACAGTGATGGGACTAATGGTTGTAGGGAAAAAGGGGTCTGGGCTGGGGGCCCTGCAAGTTTGTTTTGCCCAGAGCCCCACAAATTCTAAGGGTGGCCCTGCTGGGTAACAGCTGCCTTGCAACTCTTTGTGCAGGTTCTTGTTGTGTAAAGCAGTTTGCAGCACTCTGGAAACTGGGCATGTGTTTTCCTCATGCTGACATGCTATGTTTTTGTTCAGTTTTTGCCTGTGGAGTGCAGTGTAAGATTAACCCCTTGGTTGTTAGGGAGAGCTGTTGTGTAGCATTGAGTTGCAGACTTTCTGGCACCCAAAAGGTTAGTTTTTACTGACTCCTCCCTCTACCCCCTCTCTCCCTCTCCCCTCTCTCTCCCTCTCTCTCTCTCTCCCCCTCTCTTTCTCTCTCTTTCTCTCTCCCCTCTCTTTCTCTCTCTTTCTCTCTCCCCTCTCTCTTTCTCTCTCACTCTCTCTCTTTCTCCCTCACTCTCTCGTGTGTTGTAAAGAATGATAATAGTCATTGTGCAACCTGCTAATTTAATCATAAATTTAAGCTACCTCTATTGGGATCATATATGTGCTTATCGGGTGTATCATATCCAGTGCCTCAACAACCTCTGACCTCACCGCACGTCACTTTATTCCTATTTAAAACTAAATACTTACCTGTAAAATAAACCCTAAGCTAGCTACAATATAACTAATAGTTACATTGTAGCTAGCTTAGGGTTTATTTTTATTCTACAGGCAAGTTTGTATTTATTTTAACTAGGTAGAATAGTTTACTAAATAGTTATTAACTATTTACTAACTACCTAGTTAAAATAAATACAAATGTACCTGTAAAATAAAACCTAACCTGTCTTACACTAACAGCTAACCTTAAACTACAATTAAATCAATTACCTAAATTAAATACAATTACCTAAATTACAAAAACAAACACTAAATTACACAAAATTAAAAAAAAATAATAATCAGATATTTAAACTAATTACACCTAATCTAATATCCCTATCAAAATAAAAACAGCCCCCCCCCCAAAAATAAAAAACCCCTAGTCTAAACTAAACTACCAATAGCCCTTAAAAGGGCCTTTTGCGGGGCATTGCCCCAAAGAAATCAGCTCTTTTACCTGTAAAAAAAATACAAACAACCCCCCCAACAGTAAAACCCACCACCCACACAACCAACCCCCCAAATAAAAGCCTAACTAAAAAAACCTAAGCTCCCCATTGCCCTGAAAAGGGCATTTGTATGGGCATTGCACTTAAAAGGGCATTTAGCTCTTTTTCAGCCCAAAAGCCCTAATCTAAAAATAAAACCCACCCAAAAAACACTTAAAAAAAACTAACACTTACCCCCGAAGATCCACTTACAGTTTTGAAGACCGGACATCCATCCTCAACGAAGCCAGGAGAAGTCTTCATCCAAGCGGCAAGAAGTCCTCAACGAAGCCGGGAGAAGTCTTCATCCAACCCGGCAGTGGTCCTCCAGACGGGCATATATATATATATATATATATATATATATATATATATATATATATATATATATATACATACGTATCCATATTTAGACATGTATATGTATGTATTCAATGTTAAAGCCCTTTGCCTGCCTTGAAACCTCCTATCTTTGAGCCCTTATAACATTTGTGTGCAATATTATTATTGAATAATTTTTATTATATGGTGTTATTATTGTAACTGCACTTTGTAATGTATTTTTGATGTGTTTTGTGACACTTTTATGTTTTGAAAAACAGTTAACCAGAGCTCTGAAGTCATGGTAATCATTCTAGCGTAAATCGCGATTGCGTTCACGCGCTCGCCTTTATTTTCAGCTCATAATACGAGTAGTAAACCCGATGAGCGTAAAGCCTTGTGACAAACTACTTATTACTCAGGCGCAGACGTTTGCGCTCCACTTGTAATCTGGCTAGTGTTTAGTGTCTCTTTATTAAAGTGATGGTGGAAGAGTTAATTCTAGTATTATGCATCAAGGGATTATTGTGCTGTGGGTTGTTGTGTGGCATGGTTTAATAGAGAAAATTATATAATGGCACGGTTTATAAAATGGTAGGGTGTAAGAGCACAAAATGTATATAGGCATATTATATAAAACATCATTAAAAGACACTACATAGTATTATATAAAGATAATATCAGTGTTTTTTTAAAATTCTTTGTAAATAGTCATTGTGAGCCGCTAAAGGAAGATGTAAGTTTTAAACACTGCAAAATACTGTGAGCTGGTTAAGAAAATAATTAGTTGAACAACATGTTGATGGAAAACACTCAACAGCACAAAAATGACTACATTATTGATTGCAATCTAGCCCCCAGATGATTTCAACAAAATAATAGATATGGAGAACCAGTTCTAATAAGTATTTTTAAAATTACATTCCAGCAAGATACAAGCTGTGCTATCTCAATAAATAAAATAACCATAGTTTCATAATTGGTAAACTAATGTGTGTTTATGTATATATATATATATATATATATATATATATATATATATATATATATATATATATATATATATATATATATATATATATATATATATATGTATATACTGTATATCGTTGCTGTATTTGTATACATAATTACATATGTTCTGCAAATGACTGGGAGGTATCTGCATTTTTTGCAAATCATCTGCTAATTCTGTTCAATTTAACCCTTTCAGTGCTAATGACGGCTCCGAGCCGTCGCAGGGTTCCCTACTCAGGTGCTAACGATGGCTCAGAGCTAGCACTCTCCCACCTTGAGGGAGATCTGGGGGCTCCCAACCGCTCCTACCCTGGCGATCGGGCCTGTGTAGTGATAGGCATTGCTGGGGCTTCAAGTTTTGCATGGTGATGTCACGCACAATGACGTGATGACGTCACCACGCAACTTTATTTAAAAATCATAATAAGTATAGGGAAAGGGGGCATGCTGCTTAGAAGCCTGTATCTCAGGCATCTAAGCAGCTACAGAACCCCAAGACCCACCGTTGGAAAGGTAATCGCCTAACCTTTCCAATGCTGTAAGTCTTGGTGATTTGAAGAAAAAAAAAGTTAAAAATAATATATTTCAAAAAATAAATAAACCTTTAATCAGCTTAGCACCCAGGTGGGAAAGTGCTTAGAACGCAATAGGAATCGAAAGGTCAAAATTGAAATGTGCATTAGAGCACTTCAATTTAAAATATAAGCAGTTTTGCAATATACTTCCATTAACAAAAATGCTTCTAATAAAAGTTATTACTGTTTTTATGTAGCATACGCACATATCCTGTGAGGGCTTGTAACAATACTCAAACACTATGCCAGTGGTATGTGTTGCTTCTAAAGACTTAATTTGTGCCATACAAGTCCCTGCTAACTCTCTGAGCAGGCATGGTGTTTGAATACTGGTGCACGGGCCCTCACAGGAAATGTGCGTATGCCACTCAAAAAAAGTAATAACTTTTACAAGAATCAGTTTTGTTAATGGTAGTATAATGCAAAAATGATTATATTCCAAATTGAAATGCACCCATGCACATTTAATTTTTGACCTTTATATCCCTTTAACTGCAACCTGAGCGTCAGGGGCAGAACTACCGGGAGTACAGGGGTTGGGGGCCCAGCATAAGAAAAGAAAAAAAACAACTTTTTTATTTTTCAATAAAAAAGCGTTGACCTGCCGCTGCCTGCAATATTATCACGTGAGTGTGACGTGATGCCTCACTAGTGTCTCTGAGTACAGGTGTTAGTTTTTGTTTTACCCATTGGCCGCGTCACGCCCGGAACTTAGTTAACTTCCATCATGAGGGCTATTTATCAAAGGTCTCTCAGACCTGATTTGGACCGACAGTGCTGATCAGGTCCGACAGACCTCGCTGAATGCTGAGAGCAATACGCTCTCTGTATTCAGCATTGCACCAGCATTTCACAAGAGCTGCCGGTGCAATGCCACCCCCCTGCAGATTTGCGGCCAATCGGCCGTCAGCAGGGGGTTGAATTGTGGCGATGTCTGTCCGCTGCTCAGAGCAGGCGGACAGGGTTATGGAGCAGCGGTCTTTAGACCACTGCTTCATAACTGCTGTTTCTGGCGAGCCTGCAGGCTCACCAGAAACACGGGCCCTCAAGCTCAATTTGGAGCTTGATAGATAGGCCCCCATTGGCTCCGCTCCTGACTGACTGCACGTGTAGTCTGCTCAATCGGTTAATGACTGCACGTGCAGTCAGTGTGAGAGATTGAGTGAAAGACGAATGACGAGCAGAGGCAGCTGAGAGTAAAGGGCTGCTAGAATCAGTGTATGGATGATTGGCATTGTGGCAGGTTGCCAAGCTAATTAAATTGAACCAGTAACTGGAGTAGTGAACTGGACAGGTGTCAGGTGGTCAGTAGCGCAATGACCGCAACTGGTGAGGCTGAGCGTTTTAGGGGAGTATCAGGGCTGGACCATCTCACAGACTGTATCACTTCACAGTCACACACTACATATAGTGCTGGCTGGGGTGGTAGTAGGTACCTAGGGTCACCATATCATCATAAAAAGTATGGCTCAGTGCAAATGGGCAGCCAAGGAGCCAGATCACTGCTGCATAGGTGTAATGGACAATTAAAAACTGCATAAGAGACTACTGTGGTCACTTTATAAAGTACTGGGGCAGGTAGGGTCAGGCCAGCCATCTCACCAGCAGATTACAGACTGTGTCACTAACTCACTATATACAGTACTGGTGGGTTAAACTGTGTCACTATATACGGTAATAGGGGGTCAGGCCATCTTAAACTGGGCACAGGGTATCCCCTTTTGCAGACATGCAATCTGATTTACATTTTTTTTTCTGTGTTAAATGTTAAAAAAAAGCTATTTATCAAATTCATTTATTTAAGTGGGGGTGGGGGCGTCCCTTCTTAGATTCTTGCGCCTGAGACCTGTGGTTTTTAGTTACACCTCTGCTGAGTGTCACATATTGTTACATGTGATTCTCTGGTGGCTTTCTTGCTGTGAACTAACAGAATCTTAAACTTTGAGTGCAATATGACAGACAGGCACAGGGATCTCAAAAAGATAGAAGAGAAAAGTGTAACAGAACTTGGTCTGCTAAGGACTGAAAAATATGTTCCAAATTAGGGCAGACTTGATAGAATAGGGACATTTGTAAGCAATTACTGTAGCACTTTATGAAAATAAAACAAACTGAAATATAACATCTAAAAATAAATTTGTAGTGCTTACCTTCTGGAATCCTAGTAGTGAAACACTTTGATCATTTTGAATATGTGCTTTAATTCTACATTTTTTTTCAAATAACATTAAAGGAATAGTAAAGTCCAAATTAAACTTTCAGGATTCAGATAGGGAATGCAATTTTAAACAACTTTCTAATTTACTTTTATCAGCAAATTTGATTTGTTCTCTTTGTATTCTTAGTTGAAAGCTAAACCTAAGCGTCTCATATGCTAATTTCTAAGCCCTTTAAGGCTGCCTCTTATCTGAATACATTTGACAGTTTTCACAGCTAGAGGGTGTTAGTTCATGTGTTTCTTATAAATAACATTATGCTCATGCATGTGGAGTTATTTAAGAATCAGCACTAATTGCCTGAATTGCCAGTCAGTCAAAACATCTGCGATAAGGAGGCAGTCTGCAGAAGCTTAGATACAAGGTAATTACAGAGGTAAAACGTATGTTTCTAAAACTGTGTTGGTTATGGAAAACTGGGGAATCGTAAATAAAGGGATTATCTATCTTTTTAAACAATAAAGTGTATCCCTTTAAGGCCCAGATTACAAGTGGAGTTCTGGGTGAGCTAAAATGAGCTTTCCCTGTACTTTAAATGGATATTGCGACCTTACTACAAATCGCTCATATTACAAGTTAAAAGTTATGGGTTGTACAACCCAAAATAGAGCTAGAAGAATTACCGTGACTTGAGAACTGAAGCAAAGTGTTAGGGCTAGAATAAAAGTTGCACAAAACACATGTGAATATATTAAAACAGAGTATTACACTCATATAATATAAACATTTTTATTGAAAAAAAAAAAGTTTAAAAGAGGTTAAACAGGGATATGGTATATGTCAAGAAGTGTGACTTGGAAGGGCTCAAAAGTGCATACATACACATATATACCCATATTTAAATACACAAACATATATATTTACACTTTTTAGCCTTTCCCAGTCAAATACCTTGAAATATGCAATATCAGTTTTCAACAAATTTACTATGTTTTTAATTTTTTTAATATAAATACTTCAAATACATATGTTCTGAACTTAGAAGAAAATTTTCTTTTTATTTTTAACCCCTTGCACCAATAGGACATAGTTACGCCATGAGGTACTTAGCCATCGTAACACATACGGTATATATATATATATATATATATATATATATATATATATATATATATATATATATATATACCAAAATGTAGAAGGGCACTCACTTTATTTGTGAACGTTTTTGGACCTATATGGTCCGTCCTCAGACAAAAAATGTACAAATGTCTGAGGACAAATAAAGTGTAACATTTACTAAAGAAATCCCATTGGAGTGCGCTTCTACAGTTTGGTATATATTTTGCTTTGCTGCACCCAGGGTTGCCGTTTTAGCTGATGTCTGGAGTACGCTCTGTCTAACGTCTATATGTATATATAAATGCTCCTTATATAAAGATAGGGAATACAGCACTCTTTTAAATGTAAAAAGCATCAGAGTTTAATGTGTCTTTATATATTAAGGCATTAGATAGGCGGAATACCTTATATACACAACATATCAATAAAGCAACATAAATGTGTACAGTGCAAAAACAACTCATATATTTGTAAAAGCAATTAGAGTTAGGTCACATGACTAACAGGGGCCCATATACAATATTACATTGGCAGTAATAGTAATACTTGCAAGGGAAGAACAGATCCACTACAACCAGATGCACACAGAACCCCCTAGCAAATAGCCAAGGAGGACAGGCCTGGGCACACTCACATATAGGGATCTAAGTGGATCGTAGTAACCTTACAAAGTGAGGCATATAAAGACATGAATCAGCAGAATAAAATACGATGTCAGCCAATAATAGCTAGTACCGATAGCCAGATACATGCAAACAAGCATATATACAGACGCAGATAGTGTTAGTAGCAGCAAGTTAGTTCATGCTTTAGCAAAGTTCTCTCTGTAACAAGGTCGTTTTCATAAGCCAACCTTTCCACAGTGCAGTATACGAGAGATAGAATCACTGGTTAAACAGGAAAGTTCCACTTCCAGTGAAAAAAACACAGTCCCACAATTTAGTTAGTTTCCAAACACTTATCTGTCTTCACCTGGAAATAGAGCCAAAGTGAGACCCAGCACGCCATACATTTTCATCAGGTCAGAAGATGATTATTGCCTCAAAAACACCGCCAAACAACAGCGGTGTGTAGCGCATCAGTACTTCGATGTGATGGGCGGGGTCACGTAGTACAGACCACCAATGCCTACGCGCGTTTCACTCGTAAAACGTCTAGTGATAGACGGGGCTTTCTCAGGGCTGTTAGAATGTTCATCTTGTCGAGAGTAAATACTCTGTTATGCTCCGCCCATGAGACAGGTGAAATATCATCATTGATACAGTTAACGGTGTAATTTGAAGCCAACTATATAAATTAATTTACTTTGTAATAAAAAAGAAGGAAAATCTAAAGTTATTAATGGTTCATTATGTCACACAAACATATACTTATGTTCTTAATTAATCCATACGATGAAAAGAAAACACTTGTAGTACATGTGAGTAGTATCAGAGCCTAGAATTGAGAGCTAAGGCAAGAGAGGGCAAAAACAGGCAAAAAAATAAAAAAGAAAAAGTTAATAAAAAAATACTTATACTATAATAAAATAAAATAATTAATAATTAAAAATAAATAAAAAATATTTACCTTATGCCTTTACCCTATAAAGCTGGCCATATCAAGCTTTTCATTCATTCCGTTTGGAACCAGAGTTCTTAGGGTAAAGATCCACCTGCATTCTTTGTGCAGGAGGCATCTATCCTAGTCACCTCCTCTACCATGGAGAAGACCCTTATCAATTTCTGTAAATTTAAGGCATTCCAGATTACTGTTATGCCTCATTTGGAAGTGTCGTGCCACGCTACTGGTTTGAATCTTGTTTTTTATGTCTTCCCTATGTTCTTTAATTCTATCTTTGAAAATTATTTTGGTCTTACCAACATAAAAGCTGGGGCACGAACACTCAAGATTGTCCCGGCCAAATCTCATTTGCCATTCACTTACGGACCCACGGTAATGGGATAAAACTTCCTGATACCTCACTCCAGAGGTCTTTTCTCAAGGCACCCAGTCCGGATCACAAAGTCGTCAGCAACACTGTACTCCTGAGACAAGATTAGTGCACAACTCCCTGTGCAGTGTTTTAGCACATCTTCTGCTTGCCTTGTTAATGCAGAACCAAGCCACCAAAAGAAGCACACTTCAGCAGGTAGAGGAGGGCCCGGTACACACCTGACTGTTCAGTACAAAGGTAGGATTTCCACTGTGGGATTGATGACGCGTTTCACCCCTCCCCTTGTGGGTTTGGCTTAGGGGCTTTGTCAGATGCTGCATACATGCATTTCCAGAGCATAAATAGCCCCATTGGAAACAAATTAGTTATATTGTTTCCATTTACATAGTAACTTTCTAAGCTCTGTCAGTAATTGAACATGGCATTCCTAGAGAGAGAAAAAATGGCTAATATATACAATATTTACAACAAAGCCCTAACCTATACATTCACTGGATGGCAATATTTTAAGCAGACAATAATAATAGCACATTTTAGATTGCTAAATTAATTTGATGGGTCATCATGGTTTTGTCATAAAGCATTCACACTATTACCCAGGGAAACACATCTTTTTAAATCTTCCTAAAAAGAGATTCCTGTCAGTACGTAAGAGAGTCATAGAAAACTTTTTTTCTCTCATTAAGGCCTGCTGGTGTTAGGGTGTTCAATACATAAGGAATAAACCTTCTATTACGTCCATATGCTCTCTAAACCTAATAAACCTTAATAAATAAAACACAACACCATACTTGGGAGAAAGACCGGTCACAGTCACGTTTATTAATAGAAACCTAATTTAAATATAACTAATATTTGTCAATATTAGGCAACTTTTTTCCAATAATAATAACTGAACTTGTAGCAAGTTCCTCATAACTGGTGGCGGCATCTACTTGCTAACTTAACCCCTACTGACAGACGGTCAAGGCCCCTCCAGTGTTTGCCGTGTGGCACGTGGTTGCTCAGTGGCAGAGAGAGAGAGCTGTGGTGTGTAGAGCTCTTTGGCCTGCAGCTCTTAGAGGGAGAGGAACCACTATGCTGGCACCTAGTGGAGTGTCACCCCTCCCTGTTATCTAGGCCGTCACTCTGCTCTCTCAGTGCCCGCTCCCAGTGCCTTGCCCGACCGCCACAAGAGGAAAGAAATCAAATTGACCCTTGCCATCACCTTTTAACCGACCAGGCCTCTTAATATATAAAATATATAAACCGTCAAACTTTATAACAATATTTTTTTAATTTAAAACTAAAGCATAACAACCGTCTGTCAAACGTATCAATCAAACTAATGTCTGAAAACTCAACTGTTAGAACTCTTCCTCTCTTCTCTTTGTTTTTTTTTGTTTTTTTATGATCAATAACAGTGCTTTTCTGTTGTCCGCAAGGAATATACCTAACTCAAAATCCATTAGGTGTACACCATCAGGGCGATAGAGGGCCTTGTTGTCAGCCGTGATTGACTAATTATGTCAGGGATTCCTCTCATACTACCTGTCAGTTATCACTGTTCCTTTAATTCTCCGCTCACCTTATCCTCTCCACCCTATTTAAGGTTGCCTCCCACTTCACAAGTTGCTTAGTATTGAAGTTATACCTCTGATACACTACAAGCCAACTCCTGTTGTGTACTCTGTTCAACAAGACGGATCCACACGACCTGATCACACAAACTGCCATAGTGAACGCTGTTCACATATCTACGATCCAGCATTTGACAAAGTTATTGCTACTATAAACCCACAGAGCTTTCTAACACTTTGTTATCTCTACCGCTCTGTATTTTCTCTTCTCGGGATTCCCCTGCATCGGCAGTCAGCTGGAAAAGAACTACGCACATCCAAGCCATGCGGCGGTGACGTCACACGCCAACTTCAGCACAATCGGACTGACACAGCCCTCTGTAACCGCACGTAGTATCACTCAGCTCTCACAACGATTTGTTCTCCGGTAAGCCCTAAAAAATTATAAGTACTAAGCTCTGCTATCCTGCACCTCATTTACACTCCTAATTGGATATTATGCTACTCGGACAATATACAACCTGTAGTTCTCCTATTACACTCTATATTCAGTAGGTTGAATTACACCTTTTCTGGTTATACATTCTGCACTAACATTCCGTTATTATATACAGAAGTTTATGCTCCTTAATTGTTTTATTTAGTTCTGCCCTTTATGCCTAATCTGACCTCTGGGGTGTAAACCTGTTACCCTGCTGCAATTTTTCTCAGTGCATTGGTCTGCACATGTGGCAGCTATAGGGTAATCTCTTTTACACCACCATTACAGAAATCACAGCTTGGTGTTACATTGAAGATACAGCCACTCATTGTATTCTTCAGTAACTTTCTGCTACATTAATTCTTATATCATTCTGTCTCGGCAGTTGAGGTCTTTACCATTTATAGTGAAATTATTTTGTATTCCTCAGATACGCATACGGGTGTGACAGAATACTAAGCCTAAAAGTAATATGGACCCAGCTGAGACCAACCCACATATAATTGCCCTTCAACAAAGGGTTGATCTATTAACTGACGGTCTCAATACCCTCAAAACAGAGAATGAGACTATAAAAGCTTACATTAGGGATGTGGTTGACAAACGTATTCCTGGGACTGAGCCCCAAGTTAGTCCTCCAGAGAAATTCCAAGGGGATAGATCCCAGTATAGAGAATTCAAAAACGCATGCTTGCTTATGTTTGCATTAAAACCTCAAACCTATCCTAATGATAGGGTGAGGGTTCTTACTACGATATCATACTTAAGAGGTGAACCCCGTACTTGGGCGAACACATTTTTTGAGAATAACGAAGAAATCTTAAACTCATTAGAGAATTTCTTTACAGCTATGGGTCAGTTGTATGAGGACCCATACAAACAGATTACCGCAGAAACAGCCATGAGAGGGTTGAAACAAAAAAAGAGAGTTGTAGAAGACTACATCACCGAATTCAAGAAATGGGCAAAAGATTCACAGTGGAACAACTTATCATTGCGGAACCAGTTTAGATTGGGTTTGTCTGACGCTATAAAAGATGAACTTTCACGTTTAGATCTACCCCCTACACTTGAAGAATTAATGACCTTGTCCATCACCATAGACAGACGCCTCAGAGAAAGGCAGCAAGAGAGGTCTTCACATGATTTGCCTTACAAAAAACAAGTCACTACCTCACATAATACTTCCACTACTAAAACCTTGGCCGAACCTATGGACATAGGATTCGTAAAAGGACCTCTGTCTCCCCAAGAAAAGCTCAGACGACGCAACCTAAATCTTTGTCTATACTGTGCTTCTGACGATCACACAGTAAAAGATTGTCCATCCCTTCTTAGACAGAATAAGGGTAAGATTTCATACCAGCCTTTTTGTTGTACTACCCAGGTACAAACTCATTCTTATTTAACACTGTCTCTTCTCTTACAGTGGGAACAACAGCGGGCCAGCACCTCCGCGATAGTTGATTCCAGAGCCACTGCATCATACATAGATAAGGAATATGTCACTGTAAATAAAATACCACTAACTCAGAAAAAGTCTCCTGTCTTTCTTAGGGGGATAGATGGTAGAAAAATCACTACTGGTCCGGTGGTCTATGAAACCGTACCTCTCTTGGTGAGTACCACTGACCACCATAGAGAGTTTATTACTTTTGATGTAATCTGTTCACCTGTCTCCCCTGTGGTTCTGGGAATTCAATGGCTTAAAACTCACAATCCACCTATAAACTGGTCTAACAACTCACTGACCTTCTCTTCTCCTTACTGTATTAACAATTGTTTTCCCGTCACTGTCCTACAGACAACCAAAGTCTCACCTGAAAACCTTGTACCTGATGTTTACAAAGAGTACATTGATGTGTTTAGTAAGACAGAAAGTGAAAACCTACCCCCTCATCGTAAATACGATTGTCCCATTGAGATCATTCCAGGATCTGAAATACCCTGTGGGCATATATTCCCTCTGTCGAACCCCGAACTTAAGCATCTAAAAACTTATATCCAG
The DNA here is from genome assembly GCF_027579735.1 of Bombina bombina. Lineage (NCBI taxonomy): Eukaryota > Metazoa > Chordata > Amphibia > Anura > Bombinatoridae > Bombina > Bombina bombina. Next base: position 840,757,239 of record NC_069500.1, read on the forward strand.
GACAATCTAAAAAAGGGCTTCATACGCCCCTCTACCTCTCCCGCAGGTGCGGGGATATTTTTCGTAAAAAATAAAGACGGTTCGCTAAGACCCATAATCGACTATAGAAAATTGAATCAGATTACCATAAAAAATCGGTACCCCTTGCCGTTGATTCCAGAGCTCATAGAGAGACTTGAAGGGGCCAAATACTTCACTAAATTGGACCTAAGGGCGGCTTACAACCTAATCCGAATAAGATCTGGGGATGAATGGTTGACGGCGTTTCGAACTCGCTACGGCTTGTTCGAATACGTCGTCATGCCATTTGGGTTATGTAATGCCCCTGCTACTTTTCAGCATCTCATCAACGACCTGTTCAGAGATATCTTGGATGTATACATAGTCATCTACCTGGATGATATACTAGTATACTCCAAGTCCTTACCTGAACACATCTCCCATGTAAAACAAGTTCTGTCCAGACTTAGAAGTAACCATTTATATGCAAAGGCTGAAAAATGTATATTCAATTCGCAGTCTATTTCATTTCTAGGTTACGAAATATCTCCAGCAGGCATTCGTATGGAGGACAACAAAATCAATACAATACTGCAGTGGCCCATCCCTAAAACCAAAAAACAGGTACAAAGTTTTATGGGATTCGCAAACTTTTATCGCAAGTTTATAAAAAAAATTTCCAAGCTCACAGTTCCACTCACTTCCTTAACAAAATCCAATAGAACTTTCAAATGGTCCTCTGACGCTCAAAAAGCATTTGACTTCCTCAAGCAGAAATTTACTACTGCTCCCATCCTCCGGTTCCCAGACCCGAAATACCAATTTGTTCTGGAAGTTGATGCATCCAACTATGCAGTAGGCGCAATCTTGTCTCAGAGAGAAGACTTAAAAAAACCTCTACACCCTGTCGCCTACTACTCACGAACCCTGAATTTGGCTGAACAAAACTATCCCATCGGGGATAAAGAGTTACTCGCTATAAAGCTGTCTCTGGAACATTGGCGACACTTGTTGGAAGGGACTCTTATTCCTATTCTAATCTATACCGACCATAGGAACTTACAGTACCTAAAGTCTACTAGGACGTTATCTGCTAGACAAGTCCGCTGGAATCTATTTCTATCAAGGTTTAATTACCTAATTACTTTTCGTCCATCTGGAAAAAATCAGAAGGCGGATGCCCTTTCACGTATGTCAGTGGATAAACCTTCACCATCCCTTCAACAATCTCTTATCCCAGCTCAATATTTTCTCTGTTTCACCACTGATTCCCTGCCTATCCTAAAAATGGAACAAAGAAAGGATCAAACAAAGGCGGATCTTGATCTTACTATCAAACCTGACGGGTGCCACTACTTTAACTCTAAATTATACATACCACCTACTCTCAGATCTACTCTCCTCCACTCTGTACATGACTCTCTACTCGCTGGGCATCCAGGGATTACCAAGACTTTATAATTAGTTAACAGAAACTATTGGTGGCCTCACATGACCACTGACATAAAAAACCATGTTCAGACTTGTAGCACATGTATCATCTCCAAAAAGGAAAAACAGCGCCCGTATGGGTTGCTACTTCCTCTACCTACACCAAAGAGGCCCTGGTCCGACATTGCACTTGATTTTATTGTTGATCTGCCACTATCTTCAAAAAACACCACTATTCTTGTTGTTGTGGATTTGTTCACAAAAATGTGTCATTTTATTCCTTTTAATAAACTACCTACTGCTATGGAGACTATCCGTTTACTTATTTCCAATGTTATCAAATACCATGGTGTACCCACTACTATCCTTTACGATAGGGGCACACAATTCTCCAGCAAGTTGTGGTCGGAATTCTGTAAAATATTCAACATCGACAGGAAACTCACCACTGCGTATCATCCGCAAACAAATGGACAGACGGAAAGATGTAATCAGTGGCTTGAGCAATTCTTGAGAGCCTTCTGTTCAACACAACAAGACCATTGGTCTGAACTTTTACCTTACGCAGAATTCTGTTACAATAATACCTTACATTCCACTACCAATCAAACCCCGTTCTTCTCAAATTATGGATTTCACCCTTCTTTCCAATTATTACCTACTTCTCAGTCCCTCTCTCCCAGCATCTCGGAATTGTCTGACTCCATCTCCTCAAACTTCAGTTCTATCGAATCCTCCATAAAACGAGCCAAAGACATACAAAAACATTACTATGACAAACACAGAAGAACTCCTCCAGTCTACCAAATAGGCGACTTAGTATGGCTCTCCACAAAAAACCTGAGAATGAATACTCCATCCAGAAAACTCTCCCCTCTTTTCGTTGGACCATATCCAGTTGAGAAAGTGATCAATCCAAATGCTATCCGCCTCAAGTTACCTGATACATTAAAGATTCACCCAACATTTCACGTCTCCCTGCTAAAACCCTATAGGGAGGTAAGACGCTTCTCAAATCAATGCTCTACTCCAACCGTTACCATTGATCCAAATGTCGAGTATGAAATAAGAACTATTCTCGACTCCCGCCTGTACCGAGGTGCTCTACAATACCTCATCAGCTGGAAGGGATACTCCAAGGAGGAAAACTCTTGGGAACCTGCCAGCAACATTTCAGCACCGTCTAGTTTCCAGTTTCCATCAGAAAAACCCTGACCGCCCTGGACCATGAGCCCCGGGAGTTGCTCATTAGATGGGGGATTCTGTCAGGGATTCCTCTCATACTACCTGTCAGTTATCACTGTTCCTTTAATTCTCTGCTCACCTTATCCTCTCCACCCTATTTAAGGTTGCCTCCCACTTCACAAGTTGCTTAGTATTGAAGTTATACCTCTGATACACTACAAGCCAACTCCTGTTGTGTACTCTGTTCAACAAGACGGATCCACACGACCTGATCACACAAACTGCCATAGTGAACGCTGTTCACATATCTACGATCCAGCATTTGACAAAGTTATTGCTACTATAAACCCACAGAGCTTTCTAACACTTTGTTATCTCTACCGCTCTGTATTTTCTCTTCTCGGGATTCCCCTGCATCGGCAGTCAGCTGGAAAAGAACTACGCACATCCAAGCCATGCGGCGGTGACGTCACACGCCAACTTCAGCACAATCAGACTGACACAGCCCTCTGTAACCGCACGTAGTATCACTCAGCTCTCACAACGATTTGTTCTCCGGTAAGCCCTAAAAAATTATAAGTACTAAGCTCTGCTATCCTGCACCTCATTTACACTCCTAATTGGATATTATGCTACTCGGACAATATACAACCTGTAGTTCTCCTATTACACTCTATATTCAGTAGGTTGAATTACACCTTTTCTGGTTATACATTCTGCACTAACATTCCGTTATTATATACAGAAGTTTATGCTCCTTAATTGTTTTATTTAGTTCTGCCCTTTATGCCTAATCTGACCTCTGGGGTGTAAACCTGTTACCCTGCTGCAATTTCTCTCAGTGCATTGGTCTGCACATGTGGCAGCTATAGGGTAATCTCTTTTACACCACCATTACAGAAATCACAGCTTGGTGTTACATTGAAGATACAGCCACTCATTGTATTCTTCAGTAACTTTCTGCTACATTAATTCTTATATCATTCTGTCTCGGCAGTTGAGGTCTTTACCATTTATAGTGAAATTATTTTGTATTCCTCAGATACACATACGGGTGTGACAAATTACAAAGCCTCCCGAGGCCGTGACCACTCTTCCTACCTCCTTTTTGACTTTCTTTTGGACATTGTATGCTGCTCTTTGGGTAACTATATATCGCCAATGCAGTCGTGCAACCACGTTGGACCACCCTATTCTTACATCCTGGAGCCAAGCATACAACCACTTCAAGTTGGCAACCATCCTCCTAATGAGATCTAATGCCGGAACAGACCCCATATCGTTCCTCCCCAAATGCAACACAATAATGTGAGGTTGCCCCCACCTTCTGTGCGCGTCCTGGAGCAGGGTCAGCAACTCATCCCAAGTCAAACCCCTGTGACCTAGCCACCGAAAATTAGCCCTGGAATGTGGAAATCCGAGCTGCTAACCGTTTGGGGAACGAAGCACCCTGATGGGTGCCCAATGGATAAAGGAGTGACCTATTATCCACACCTGAACCAGAGTGGATTTCCTGCCTGGAACAACATATTAAAAAAGAGGTACGTTAAAAATGGCACCACGGCTACATCAAGGACCCCTACCTTCTTTTCCATCCGCCCCGCGCTAGGAAAGCTAGTGCCATTCCACCCCCACCCCCAGTGTATCCGTTATTTATTAGTACAGGTTAACCACAGTTAATTTTTACCTGGTGGGGGCATTCCCTAGAACTGATCTAGCCTCTCCTGGTCATCATATGCGTGTAATTCCGGTTCCCTCTGAATCTCCTGTTTCTCCCTCTTCTCCCTCTTCCAAAACGTGTATTTTCCCTTATGTTTCCCCCACCCTCCTCTCCTTGTATATGCCTAAAGGGACCCCAGAGTCCATTATAGCCCTTATATTATGTGTATTTCTGTCAAGCTCAGTGTCAGAGTTGTCTGTGCCGGAGTCATAAGAAACCCTAACCACTGGTGGATTGCGGTAGACATAGATTCTACCCTTTTTAAAGTCATCCTGATCTCTCATCAGGTTTCTTCTTTATCTAAACTTGATCTCACTTTGCAGCTTATCTATACTTTTTTGAATCTCTTTATTATGTCTTTCAAATAGGGGGTCATTGGCAAATAAATTCACTTGTTCATAAGCTTTAACTATTTCAATTTTACTTGCTTCTGATCTTGTTTTGTCTTTCTCTATCATAAATTCCATAAGTTCAATGGTGTACCTGGTTAGTATGGTGTTCCATTTTTTTTATAAACTCATTCTCTGCCTCTGCACCCCTCAGATTAAGTCCAGGGTCTAGCCTAATCCTAAAGCCTCTGGGAATCAGCTGTTACTTTACATAATTCTCAAGGCTGGCTAATTCCCATTTTATCTTGATCTCTTGGATGGCTTTCTTTTTATAGGCTTTAAAAGCTGCAAACACATTCTCTGTAACATTATCAATATTACCTTCATCCACTCTTAAAATAGGTTTAAAGACATCAGAGATAGCACTCTCCCATCTTTCCTCACTAATTTGGATTGCCATATTAAAAAACAATAGATATGTGCATGGCGAAAAAATTCGGTTCGGTTCAGTTTGGATCGATTCGGAATTTTTCGAATTTCGGTTCGGATTGATTCAAATTCGGAAAATTTTGAATCGATTCTGTTCGGATTCGAAGAAATTCGTCTAGATTCAGTTCGATTCGGAAATTCGGAATTTCGGTAAGTGTTAGGTGGGATTAGACTAGTATTATGTACTGTATATTAGGTGTAACCCATAGCAGAGTGATATAACCTAATATACTGTACAAATTAGACTAGTATTATGTACTCTATATTAGGTGTAACCCATAGCAGAGTGATATAACCTAATATACTGTACAATACTAGTGTAATCCATGGCCATCCGAATTTACTGAATAAATTTGGTAAATTCAGCAGTATTTTAATTCGGAAATTTGGTTCGATACGAATCTCCGAATTTTCCAAATTTTCTGAATTTCCGAATCGATCCGAAACGAATTGCACATATCTAAAAAACAATGGGCTTCTCATTGAACCAGTAGGCACTGTGTAAAATATATATAATAACGGCCTGGCAGGTGCCTACCAGAAGCAGTGTAAAAAAATACTAACTGCTTAAAAAATGCACTATAGAAAACAAAAAGATTGGTAGCAATTAGCAAATAGGCATATAGTATAAATTAGCTAATGTGCAAACAGTCACAACAAAATATGAATATATACCAAAGAAAAGGAAGGGCTTATGAAAAAATATAACAAAAGCCAAAGTGTGACACAGGTTGCACCAAAAACTATTTATTAAATAATACAGCGAGACTGATGTTCAGTGGAACCGCCCATAGACAAAGCACACACTGTGTTGCTTTATTAAATACAGGGTATGCAGAAATACAAATATGTAAAAATATCTGTTTCAAATGCAACAATCATATGCAAACATGCTCCTCTTATGGGAAAACTAAGTGAAAAGTCACTGTGTAAATAAAGGGGCTCATAGTGCTCCTGCACGCCCACTTAAATATTTCCCAAGTTCCAAATTATGCAAGGATAGATCACAGCATTTTAATAGAGCGCATAGTGCAACTGCACACTCTAAATCAACGGCTGGGGTTTGAATAAAAGAAACAGATTGTCCCGGTCAAATCTCATTTGCAATTCACTTACGGATCCACAGTAAAGGGATAAAGCTTCCTGATACCTCACTCCAGAGGTCTTGATACCTCAC